>NW_022264824.1:400000-407500 GCF_002021735.2 Oncorhynchus kisutch
ATCTAATGACTAGACAGGATAGAATGCAGAATCAAACATCTCTGTGTTCTAAGAAGACTGTTCATACCACTCATCTAATCTAATGACTAGACAGGATAGAATGCAGAATCAAACATCTCTGTGTTCTAAGAAGACTGTTCATACCACTCATCTAATCTAATGACTAGACAGGATAGAATGCAGAATCAAGCATCTCTGTGTTCTAAGAAGACTGTTCATACCACTCATCTAATCTAATCACTAGACAGGATAGAATGCAGAATCAAACATCTCTGTGTACTAACAAGACTGTAAGACACTTATAGAATCTCTGCCAAGGCTCATTGAAGGTGTTCTGGAGGCTGGTGCCCAACGCCCAATTAAAACACATTATGTTCGTGTTTCCTTTATTTTGGCAGTTACCTGAATATATATATATTTTAAACGCTATGAACAGGCCCCAATTAACATCAACGTGGCTGTAGTGGTGTAATCTAACGAGCAATATTAGTTACTATCAAAGATTATGATAACTAACCCTTTCATCTGTGGCGTTATTAGCTACTATGCTAGCTAGCCGGCTAGATAAACATGTTGCTCGGATATCTGAGAGGACAGGGCTCTCTCCCAACCCTGGTCCTGGAGTGATACCCTCTTGTAGGTTTTCAATCCAACCCCAGTCAGTTTCATCTGTGGCGTTATTAGCTACTATGCTAGCTAGCCGGCTAGATAAACATGTTGCTCGGATATCTGATAGGACAGGGCTCTCTCCCAACCCTGGTCCTGGAGTGATACCCTCCTGTAGGTTTTCAATCCAACCCCAGTCTTAACTTTCCTGATTCAGCTTTATCCTGGACTATCAGACAACCATCTTATTACATTTGCAACAAAATATTTTGCTAAGACCCCAACCAAGGACTATCAAAAGCCACAATATAAATTCTCAGACAACCCAAAGAATGTCTTGAGAATTCCTAGATGCCCTTCCAGACTCCCTCCACCCACCCAAGGACGCCGGAGTACAAAAATCAGATAACCATCTAACCGAGGATCTAAAGTTAACCTCGCAAAGAAACTAGATCCCTGGTACACAGAAAATACCCGAGTCCTGAAGCAAGCTTCTAGAAAATTGGAATGGAAAATGGCGCTCCACCAAACTGGAAGTGTTCCGACTAGCTTGGAAAGACAGTACCGTGCAGTATGGAAAAGACCTCATTGCTGCTCCACCAAACAGGAAGTGTTCCGACTAGCTTGGAAAGACAGTACCGTGCAGTATGGAAAAGACCTCACTGCTGCTCCACCAAACAGGAAGTGTTCCGACTAGCTTGGAAAGACAGTACCGTGCAGTATGGAAAAGACCTCACTGCTGCTCCACCAAACAGGAAGTCTTCCGACTAGCTTGGAAAGACAGTACCGTGCAGTATGGAAAAGACCTCACTGCTGCTCCACCAAACAGGAAGTGTTCCGACTAGCTTGGAAAGGCCGTACCGTGCAGTATGGAAAAGACCTCACTGCTGCTCCACCAAACAGGAAGTCTTCCGACTAGCTTGGAAAGACAGTACCGTGCAGTATGGAAAAGACCTCACTGCTGCTCCACCAAACAGGAAGTGTTCCGACTAGCTTGGAAAGACAGTACCGTGCAGTATGGAAAAGACCTCAATGCTGCTCCACCAAACAGGAAGTGTTCCGACTAGCTTGGAAAGGCCGTACCGTGCAGTATCGAAGAGCCCTTACTGCTGCTCCACCAAACAGGAAGTCTTCCGACTAGCTTGGAAAGACAGTACCGTGCAGTATGGAAAAGACCTCACTGCTGCTCCACCAAACAGGAAGTGTTCCGACTAGCTTGGAAAGACAGTACCGTGCAGTATGGAAAAGACCTCAATGCTGCTCCACCAAACAGGAAGTGTTCCGACTAGCTTGGAAAGGCCGTACCGTGCAGTATCGAAGAGCCCTTACTGCTGCTCCACCAAACAGGAAGTCTTCCGACTAGCTTGGAAAGACAGTACCGTGCAGTATCGAAGAGCCCTTACTGCTGCCTGATCAGCCTACTTCTCCAACCTGAATGAGGAGAATAAAAACACTCCTACATGTATTTTTGATACCGTCTTCCTGTTAAGGCTAGTAGCTGATATCAAGGTGATAAAGGTTTTTGGATCTGCTCCTACCGATGTCTCTGATTTGGTCCTGCCGTACATACCTACAGTACCAGTCAAACGTTTGGGACACACATTTTCTACATTGTATAATAATAGTAAAGACATCAAAATGATGTGTGTAGAATGTCCTAGAATATTAATTTAATGGCAAGCCCTGCTTTATGGAGTGAGCAAAGGGTGGCTTACTTTGAAGAATCTCAAATATAAAATATATAGAATATATATATCAAATATATAGAAAACAACACATTTTTTTTGCTTACTACATGATTCCATACGTATGAGAGTAGAACTGACCAACAGAACACGTGTCCCTTGCCACAGTCCACAGCGGGCGCTCTGAGGAGAGGTAGACTGAACGGGTCCGAGGAGCTGCTACCTGGACCCCGGGATGAGAGACGCACCGCCCGCTCACAGCCCGCCTTGGGACACCAGCGGATAGCTGGGTTGTTCTCCACAAACGCCTGGGGGAAAGAACATGTTTTTAAAAACACATGAATACAGTATCGACTTTTAGCTACAGGACTGAGGAAGAGAGAGCAGTGTTTTGGAACATCTAAAACTGCAACATCTGTGCCACTTAGGACTGCGGGGATCATTACAGCAACGCCTGCTGTTGGGGCCGGCACCGCCTGCTGTTGGGGCCGGCACCGCCTGCTGTTGGGGCCGGCACCTCCTGCTGTTGGGGCCGGCACATACTGCTGTTGGGGCCGGCACATACTGCTGTTGGGGCCGGCACCGCCTGCTGTTGGGGCCGGCACCGCCTGCTGTTGGGGCCGGCACATACTGCTGTTGGGGCCGGCACCGCCAGCTGTTGGGGCCGGCACCGCCTGCTGTTGGGGCCGGCACATAATGCTGTTAGGGGCCGGCACCGCCTGCTGTTGGGGCCGGCACCGCCTGCTGTTGGGGCCGGCACCGCCTGCTGTTGGGGCCGGCACCGCCTGCTGTTGGGGCCGGCACCGCCTGCTGTTGGGGCCGGCACCGCCTGCTGTTAGGGCCGGCACCGCCTGCTGTTGGGGCCGGCACATAATGCTGTTGGGGCCGGCACCGCCTGCTGTTGGGGCCGGCACCGCCTGCTGTTGGGGCCGGCACCGCCTGCTGTTGGGGCCGGCACCACCTGCTGTGTACCACTGTGTGTGTGTACCTCTGTGTGTGTGTGTGTACCTTGATGTCGAACTGCAGGTAGCGCTTGTCCATCTCTCTGGAGACGACACTCTCTATGACCTCCACAGGAACCAGCTGGAAGCAGTCGTGCGCCGGGCAGAAGATGTTGTGAGCCTCCCCTTCCTGAATCTTCAGATTCAGAAACCTGACACACAGAGACAGAGAGACAGCGACAGACAGACAGAGAGAGACAGACAGAGGGAGACAGACAGACACAGAGACAGAGAGATAGAGAGAGAGAGATATTCACTTTATATATTATCTACCTCACTTGCTTTGGCAATGTTAACACATGTTTCCCTTGCCAATAAAGCCCTTGAATTGAATTGAATTGAATTGAAAGAGAGAGAGAGAGACAAACAGAGACAAACAGAGACAGACAGAGACAGACAGACAGAGAGAGAGACAGACAGAGAGAGAGACAGACAGAGAGAGAGAGACAGACAAACAGAGACAGACAGAGACAGACAGAGAGAGAGAGACAGAGAGAGAGAGACAGAGAGAGACAGACAGACAGAGACAGACAGAGAGAGAGAGACAGACAGAGACAGACAAACAGACAGAGACAGACAAACAGACAGAGACAGACAGAGAGACAAACAGCGACAAACAGACAGAGAGAGAAAGAGAGAGAGACAGACAGACAGAGAGACAGACAGACAGACAGACAGGCATTTAGAGTTAAGTATCCCACTAGTGGTTTATCTTCCCCCAGTTCATCACACTTAGACCCAGAAAAAAACAACTACGTTAAAATCAATGAAGAAACCCCAGAGATAAACTACCTGCATCCCAAACGGCACCCTATTCCCCATGTAGTGCCCTTCATTACAACAGGGCACTGGTCAAAAGTAGTGCACTACGTAGGGAATAGAAGGTGCCAATTGGGACGCAAGCCATTGTTTTATGGAAGGAAATAAGCTCACCCTTCCCAGCAGGCTCGGCAGAACTCGTGACCACATGACATGTCAACCGGTTCCTCGAAGATAGAGAGGGGGCACATACAGATACCACACTGTCAGAGAGACAGGGACAAGAACACAATGTAAATGCTTACAGATCAATTGATATGATTGATTGATTGATTGCATTAACATAGTGCCATTCATCTTCAGGGAGGCCCAGCTCACATGGTCTTAATAGCTGCTTCGATATGTTTAGACAATCTAAATCAGAGTTCAATGAACTTTTTTTCTAAATAAAAGGCCCAGGGAGAACAACACAGGATGGAAGAATGACAGGAATTTGACAGGAATTACAAAAGTCTCTTTTACAGCAAAATAAATGACAAAACTAAAACACACATGAAATAGCTGCTTAGATTGTCAGAGCATCAGGAGAAGAGAAACAACACATGAAATAGCTGCTTAGATTATCAGAGCATCAGGAGAAGAGAAACAACACATGACTGATAGAATGACAGGCAATATTATACATTCTGTTTAGTACAAATTACATTTTTAAAAACCCACAAATATCCTGATTGGATACGTTTGAGGATGTGGCTACAGTGTAACAGTGTAACAGGAAGTTCTTATTAACCAATACACATTTTAGAACAACCGAGAAGATCGTCGTCATATATTGTGAATAAACATGTCTATTTCATTAAAATACAATGCATTTTGCCCAGGCCTGATCTACTCCACACACGGCTGCCTTGTTGTAGAGGTCTGAAGAGGAACAATGGACTGTGAGGCACCCCACTGGAATTCAACAACGACTCTATTGATCCCTGAAAGAAAAAGCTTGTAATCCCATCTATTGAAACTTTCAGAAAGGACCCTTGAGCAGAGAATTGGTCAATCAACAAAGTATGTAGCCTAACAGTTAGGTTCAGGACTTTTCGGCTGATAACGTCTGATTTAGTTCAGTTTCTTGTCCAAGAGATGATATGTGATTTTCTCTAAAATCGTGGTTGTCTGACAGATTCATGCCACAACCCAATAAGCACTTAGAGTCTCTGTAGGAAAATGGGAGTGAGTCTCAATACTGGTTCACGGCTTCCTTTCCTTGTCTCTGACACGTGAAACTGGGAGTGAGTCTCAATACTGACTCACGGCTTCCTTTCCTTGTCTCCGACACATGAAACTGGGAGTGAGTCTCCTTTTCACCAGAGATAACAGAGGAAAGGAAGCCACTCTACACTATTGAGATGCACCCCAGTCTTTGATTAGATTAAATCTATAGGCACCAGTGTGTGTGTGTGTGTGTGTGTGTGTGTGTGTGTGTGTGTGTGTGTGTGTGTGTGTGTGTGTGTGTGTGTGTGTGTGTGTGTGTTGACATATGTATATCTATTCTTAATCCCAATCCTTAAATAGATTGATTTTGGGTACGTGTTGTGAAACTGCTAGATATTACTAGTTAGATATTACTAGTTAGATATTACTAGTTAGATATTACTAGTTAGATATTACTAGTTAGATATTACTAGTTAGATATTACTAGTTAGATATTACTACGCTGTCGGAGCTAGAAACACAAGCATTTCACTACACACGCAATAACATCTGTTAAACACCTGTATGTGACCAATAACATCTGCTAACCATGTGTATGTGACCAATAACATCTGCTAACCATGTGTATGTGACCAATAACATCTGTTAACCATGTGACCAATAACATCTGCTAACCATGTGACCAATAACATCTGCTAACCATGTGACCAATAACATCTGCTAACCATGTGACCAATAACATCTGCTAACCATGTGTATGTGACCAATAACATCTGCTAACCATGTGTATGTGACCAATAACATCTGTTAACCATGTGACCAATAACATCTGCTAACCATGTGTATGTGACCAATAACATCTGCTAACCATGTGTATGTGACCAATAACATCTGCTAACCATGTGTATGTGATCAATAACATCTGCTAACCATGTGACCAATAACATCTGCTAACCATGTGACCAATAACATCTGCTAACCATGTGACCAATAACATCTGCTAACCATGTGACCAATAACATCTGCTAACCATGTGACCAATAACATCTGCTAACCATGTGACCCATAACATCTGCTAACCATGTGACCAATAACATCTGCTAACCATGTGACCCATAACATCTGCTAACCATGTGACCCATAACATCTGCTAACCATGTGACCCATAACATCTGCTAACCATGTGACCCATAACATCTGCTAACCATGTGACCAATAACATCTGCTAACCATGTGACCCATAACATCTGCTAACCATGTGACCCATAACATCTGCTAACCATGTGACCCATAACATCTGCTAACCATGTGACCAATAACATCTGCTAACCATGTGACCCATAACATCTGCTAACCATGTGACCCATAACATCTGCTAACCATGTGACCAATAACATCTGCTAACCATGTGACCAATAACATCTGTTAACCATGTGACCCATAACATCTGCTAACCATGTGACCCATAACATCTGCTAACCATGTGACCAATAACATCTGCTAACCATGTGACCAATAACATCTGTTAACCATGTGACCAATAACATCTGCTAACCATGTGACCCATAACATCTGCTAACCATGTGACCCATAACATCTGCTAACCATGTGACCCATAACATCTGCTAACCATGTGACCCATAACATCTGTTAACCATGTGACCCATAACATCTGCTAACCATGTGACCCATAACATCTGCTAACCATGTGACCAATAACATCTGCTAACCATGTGACCAATAACATCTGTTAACCATGTGACCAATAGCATCTGCTAACCATGTGACCAATAACATCTGCTAACCATGTGACCCATAACATTTTATTTTAGCTGTTTTCTCTGTGTGTGTGTGTGTGTGTGTGTGTGTGTGTGTGTGTGTGTGTGTGTGTGTGAGTGAGTGAAAGTGTGTAAGTGTTCCCTGCCCTCACCGGTGTTCTATCGTCGTCCCCGGGGGAGAGGCTGATCTCGTCAGGGGAGGTGATGGAGGAGCGTGTGGTCCTGGGGGTACGAGGGGACGGCAGGGTGTCCCAGGCGTTGTACCCACTAGGAGGAGCACTGGGCATGTGGACCCCAGACCGCTGGCAGCATTCCTCAGCGTTAGACATCCAGGCCTCCAGCAGGTTCTCTCTGTCCCAGTCTACAGCAGGAGAGATAGAAAACACTAGTTAGATCATATCCTTTACAGTCTTAAGGCTGTACTCTCCACTACATCCTACAGCAGGTTCTCTAGGTCCCAGT
>NW_022264824.1:412500-437500 GCF_002021735.2 Oncorhynchus kisutch
GGGAGAGGAGAGTCACTGTTCACAGGTAACTGTCAAAATAAAGGAAACACCAACATAAAGTGTTTTAATTGGGCGTTGGGCCACCACCAGCCACCAGCCACCAGAACAGCTTTAATGCACCTTGGGATAGATTCTACAAGTGTCTGGAACTCTATTGGAGGGAGTGTCTGGAACTCTATTGGAGGGAGTGTCTGGAACTCTATTGGAGGAAGTGTCTGGAACTCTATTGGAGGGAGTGTCTGGAACTCTATTGGAGGGAGTGTCTGGAACTCTATTGGAGGGAGTGTCTGGAACTCTATTGGAGGGAGCGTCTGGAACTCTATTGGAGGGAGCGTCTGGAACTCTATTGGAGGGAGCGTCTGGAACTCTATAGGAGGGAGCGTCTGGAACTCTATTGGAGGGAGCGTCTGGAACTCTATTGGAGGGAGCGTCTGGAACTCTATTGGAGGGAGCGTCTGGAACTCTATTGGAGGGAGTGTCTGGAACTCTATTGGAGGGAGTGTCTGGAACTCTATTGGAGGGAGCGTCTGGAACTCTATTGGAGGGAGCGTCTGGAACTCTATTGGAGGGAGCGTCTGGAACTCTATTGGAGGGAGCGTCTGGAACTCTATTGGAGGGAGCGTCTGGAACTCTATTGGAGGGAGCGTCTGGAACTCTATTGGAGGGAGCGTCTGGAACTCTATTGGAGGGAGTGTCTGGAACTCTATTGGAGGGAGTGTCTGGAACTCTATTGGAGGGAGTGTCTGGAACTCTATTGGAGGGAGTGTCTGGAACTCTATTGGAGGGAGTGTCTGGAACTCTATTGGAGGAAGTGTCTGGAACTCTATTGGAGGGAGTGTCTGGAACTCTATTGGAGGGAGTGTCTGGAACTCTATTGGAGGGAGTGTCTGGAACTCTATTGGAGGGAGTGTCTGGAACTCTATTGGAGGGAGCGTCTGGAACTCTATTGGAGGGAGCGTCTGGAACTCTATTGGAGGGAGCGTCTGGAACTCTATTGGAGGGAGCGTCTGGAACTCTATTGGAGGGAGCGTCTGGAACTCTATTGGAGGGAGCGTCTGGAACTCTATTGGAGGGAGCGTCTGGAACTCTATTGGAGGGAGTGTCTGGAACTCTATTGGAGGGAGTGTCTGGAACTCTATTGGAGGGAGTGTCTGGAACTCTATTGGAGGGAGTGTCTGGAACTCTATTGGAGGGAGTGTCTGGAACTCTATTGGAGGAAGTGTCTGGAACTCTATTGGAGGGAGTGTCTGGAACTCTATTGGAGGGAGTGTCTGGAACTCTATTGGAGGGAGTGTCTGGAACTCTATTGGAGGGAGTGTCTGGAACTCTATTGGAGGGAGTGTCTGGAACTCTATTGGAGGGAGTGTCTGGAACTCTATTGGAGGGAGTGTCTGGAACTCTATTGGAGGGAGTGTCTGGAACTCTATTGGAGGGATGCGACACCATTCTTCCACAAGAAAATTCCATAATTTGTTGTTTTGTCGACGGTGGTGGAAAACGGACGTCTCAGGCGCCGCTCAAGATCTCCGATAAACGTTCAATTGGATTGAGATCTGGTGACAGACGGCCACCACGGCATATGGTTCACATCGTATTCATGCTCATCAAACCATTCAGTGATCACTTGTGTCCTCTGGATTGGGGGCATTGTCATTCTACGGGGACATAGCCATGGGAGACAACATAATGGCCTGCCTAGCATTTTTATACCTGACCCTAAGCATGATGGGATGTTAATAGCTTAATTAAAACACAGGAACCGAACCACACCTGTGTGGATGCAGCTCCTTTCAATATACTTTGTATCCCTCATTTAGTGTTTCCTTTATCTTGGCAGTTACCTGTATATGAGATGTTAAAAGAGAAAAATCAACAAGACAGATTTTCCTTGTTGTGAAATCTGATCAGATCTACAGAGGTGCCCAGGACAGGGCTTCCCAAGCCTGTTCCTGGAGAACTACCCTCCTATAGGTTCACTTCAACCCTGTTCCTGGAGAACTACCATCCTATAGGTTCACTCCAAGCCTGTTCCTGGAGAACTACAGTCCTATAGGTTCACTCCAAGCCTGTTCCTGGAGAACTACAGTCCTATAGGTTCACTCCAAGCCTGTTCCTGGAGAACTACCGTCCTATAGGTTCACTCCAAGTCTGTTCCTGTAGAGCTACAGTCCTATAGGTTCACTCCAAGTCTGTTCCTGTAAAGCTACAGTCCTATAGGTTCACTCCAAGTCTGTTCCTGTAAAGCTACAGTCCTATAGGTTCACTCCAAGTCTGTTCCTGTAAAGCTACAGTCATATAGGTTCACTCCAAGCCTGTTCCTGTAAAGCTACAGTCCTATAGGTTCACTCCAAGCCTAATCTAGTGAAACCTGCGAAAACCTACAGGAGGGTAGCTCTCCTGGAACAGGGTTGGAGAGCCCTGGCTTGGGAAAGGGGATTTAGGGAACAAGTGTCTATGGGGCAGGGCTATGGGAAGTGCCTACAGGTTAGGGTTATGTGGTAGGGCTATGGGAAGTGCCTACGGGTTAGGGTTATGTGGTAGGGCTATGGGAAGTGTCTATGTGGTAGGGCTATGGGAAGTGCCTACGGGTTAGGGTTATGTGGTAGGGCTATGGGAAGTGTCTATGTGGTAGGGCTATGGGAAGTGTCTATGTGGTAGGGCTATGGGAAGTGCCTACGGGTTAGGGTTATGTGGTAGGGCTATGGGAAGTGTCTATGTGGTAGGGCTATGGGAAGTGTCTATGGGGCAGGGCTATGGGAAGTGTCTAAGGGGCAGGGCTATGAGAAGTGTTTAAGGGGCAGGGCTATGGGAAGTGTCTAAGGGGCAGGGCTATGGGAAGTGTCTAAGGGGCAGGGCTATGGGAAGTGTCTAAGGGGCAGGGCTATGAGAAGTGTCTAAGGGGCAGGGCTATGGGAAGTGTCTAAGGGGCAGGGCTATGGGAAGTGTCTAAGGGGTAGGGCTATGGGGCAGGGCTATGAGAAGTGTCTAAGGGGTAGGGCTATGAGAAGTGTCTAAGGGGTAGGGCTATGAGAAGTGTCTAAGGGGCAGGGCTATGAGAAGTGTCTAAGGGGCAGGGCTATGAGAAGTGTCTAAGGGGCAGGGCTATGAGAAGTGTCTAAGGGGTAGGGCTATGAGAAGTGTCTAAGGGGTAGGGCTATGGGGCAGGGCTATGGGAAGTGTCTAAGGGGCAGGGCTATGAGAAGTGTCTAAGGGGTAGGGCTATGGGGCAGGGCTATGGGAAGTGTCTAAGGGGCAGGGCTATGAGAAGTGTCTAAGGGGTAGGGCTATGAGAAGTGTCTAAGGGGTAGGGCTATGGGGCAGGGCTATGGGAAGTGTCTAAGGGGCAGGGCTATGAGAAGTGTCTAAGGGGTAGGGCTATGGGGCAGGGCTATGGGAAGTGTCTAAGGGGCAGGGCTATGAGAAGTGTCTAAGGGGTAGGGCTATGGGGCAGGGCTATGGGAAGTGTCTAAGGGGCAGGGCTATGAGAAGTGTCTAAGGGGTAGGGCTATGGGGCAGGGCTATGGGAAGTGTCTAAGGGGCAGGGCTATGAGAAGTGTCTAAGGGGTAGGGCTATGAGAAGTGTCTAAGGGGCAGGGCTATGAGAAGTGTCTAAGGGGTAGGGCTATGAGAAGGGTCTAAGGGGTAGGGCTATGGGGCAGGGCTATGGGAAGTGTCTAAGGGGTAGGGCTATGAGAAGTGTCTAAGGGGTAGGGCTATGGGGCAGGGCTATGGGAAGTGTCTAAGGGGCAGGGCTATGAGAAGTGTCTAAGGGGTAGGGCTATGGGGCAGGGCTATGAGAAGTGTCTAAGGGGTAGGGCTATGGGGCAGGGCTATGAGAAGTGTCTAAGGGGTAGGGCTATGAGAAGTGTCTAAGGGGCAGGGCTATGGGAAGTGTCTAAGGGGCAGGGCTATGGGAAGTGTCTAAGGGGCAGGGCTATGGGGCAGGGCTATGAGAAGTGTCTAAGGGGCAGGCCTATGGGAAGTGTCTAAGGGGCAGGGCTATGAGAAGTGTCTAAGGGGTAGGGCTATGGGGCAGGGCTATGGGAAGTGTCTAAGGGGCAGGGCTATGGGAAGTGTCTAAGGGGCAGAGCTATGAGAAGTGTCTAAGGGGTAGGGCTATGGGGCAGGGCTATGGGAAGTGTCTAAGGGACAGGGCTATGAGAAGTGTCTAAGGGGCAGGGCTATGAGAAGTGTCTAAGGGGCAGGGCTATGAGAAGTGTCTAAGGGGTAGGGCTATGAGAAGTGTCTAAGGGGTAGGGATATGAGAAGTGTCTAAGGGGTAGGGATATGAGAAGTGTCTAAGGGGTAGGGCTATGAGAAGTGTCTAAGGGGTAGGGCTATGAAAAGTGTCTACGGGGCAGAGCTATGGGAAGTGTCTAAGGGGTAGGGCTATGGGGCAGGGCTATGAGAAGTGTCTAAGGGGCAGGGCTATGAGAAGTGTCTAAGGGGTAGGGCTATGGGAAGTGCCTACGGGTTAGGGTTATGTGGCAGGGCTATGAGAAGTGTCTAAGGGGCAGGGCTATGGGGCAGGGCTATGGGAAGTGTCTAAGGGGCAGAGCTATGGGGCAGGGCTATGGGAAGTGTCTAAGGGGCAGGGCTATGAGAAGTGTCTAAGGGGCAGGGCTATGGGAAGTGTCTAAGGGGCAGGGCTATGAGAAGTGTCTAAGGGACAGGGCTATGAGAAGTGTCTAAGGGGCAGGGCTATGGGAAGTGTCTAAGGGGCAGGGCTATGAGAAGTGTCTAAGGGGCAGAGCTATGGGAAGTGTCTAAGGGACAGAGCTATGAGAAGTGTCTAAGGGGTAGGGCTATGGGGCAGGGCTATGGGGCAGGGCTATGGGAAGTGTCTAAGGGGCAGGGCTATGAGAAGTGTCTAAGGGACAGAGCTATGGGAAGTGTCTAAGGGGTAGGGCTATGAGAAGTGTCTAAGGGGCAGGGCTATGAGAAGTGTCTAAGGGGTAGGGCTATGAGAAGTGTCTAAGGGGCAGAGCTATGGGGCAGGGCTATGGGAAGTGTCTAAGGGGCAGAGCTATGGGAAGTGTCTAAGGGGCAGAGCTATGGGGCAGGGCTATGGGAAGTGTCTAAGGGGCAGAGCTATGGGAAGTGTCTATGAGGTAGGGCTATGGGAAGGGGTTCGCACCTCAACACACTTCTTCAACCCCGAGGCGGCTGCGTAGTGCAGCGATGTGTTCTTCTTGTTGTCAGTGAAGTTGACGTTGGCGTTCTCATACTCTCCCTGGTCCAGCTTGGCTCCGGTCCATTTCAGGATGATCTGGAGACACTCTGCCCTCTTCATCTCGTCCAGCTCGGGTCGGGCCAGCCGCGGCTGCAGAGGCCCCTCCCCCATTAGGATCTGGGGGCCCATACAGAGGAGATGGAGGGACGTCTCATTGTGAACGTTACGCTTGTTGGGGTTGCCGTCCTTACTGAAGAGAAAGGACCTGGTGGAGAGGGGAGGGACATGGTTTACTTGGTACTTATATGACCGTTTTGAAAATTTCACCATCACCCTTAAAGGGATTGTTCAGGATTTTGGCAATGAGGCTCCGTCACCCTTAAAGGGATTGTTCAGGATTTTGGCAATGAGGCTCCGTCACCCTTAAAGGGATTGTTCAGGATTTTGGCAATGAGGCTCCGTCACCCTTAAAGGGATTGTTCAGGATTTTGGCAATGAGGCTCCGTCACCCTTAAAGGGATTGTTCAGGATTTTGGCGATGAGGCTCCGTCACCCTTAAAGGGATTGTTCAGGATTTTGGCGATGAGGCTCCGTCACCCTTAAAGGGATTGTTCAGGATTTTGGCAATGAGGCTCCGTCACCCTTAAAGGGATTGTTCAGGATTTTGGCGATGAGGCTCCGTCACCCTTAAAGGGATTGTTCAGGATTTTGGCAATGAGGCTCCGTCACCCTTAAAGGGATTGTTCAGGATTTTGGCAATGAGGCTCTATGTCTACTTCCCCAGATTCAGATGAACTTGTGGTTACCATTTTTGATGTCTCTGCATCCAATATGAAGGAAGTTAGAGGTAGTTTCACTTTCCAATGCTAACTAGTGTTAGCGCAATGGCTGGAACTCTATGGGAACGGCTAGCATGTTAGCCGTTCCCATAGACTTCCAGACATTGCGCTAACACTAGTTAGCACTGGAAAGTGAAACTGTTAGCGCAATGACTTGAAGTCTATGGGAACGGCTAACGTGCTAGCCGTTCCCATAGACTTCCAGCCATTGCGCTAACACTAGTTAGCATTGGAAAGTGAAACTACCTTTAACTTCCTTCATACTGGATGGAGAGACATAAAAAAGATATTCACAAGTTTCTCACACTCTGGGGAAGTCCCGAACTATCCCTTTAAGTACAAGTACATAGTGAGTAACTCAGACTATTTTACTCAAGTGAAGTAATATTTGATGTGTATATACAGTATATATATACAGTGGGGCAAAAAGGTATTTAGTCAGCCACCAATTGTGCAAGTTCTCCCACTTAAAAAGATGAGGCCTGTAATTTTCATCATTAGGTACACTTAAACTGTGACAGACAAAATGAGAGAATTATTTTCTCCAGAAAATCACATTGTAGGATTTTTAATGAATTTATTTGCAAATTATTTATTTGCACACACACACACACACACACACACACGTAAATAAGACTAGCCTATTAAAATCTTTATCTGACTCCATAATGAAGAGTAGCAATATACAAAAGACTACAGTTTTATTTCACCTTTATTTAACCAGGTAGGCCAGTTGAGAACACCTTTATTTAACCAGGTAGGCTAGTTGAGAACACCTTTATTTAACCAGGTAGGCTAGTTGAGAACACCTTTATTTAACCAGGTAGGCTAGTTGAGAACACCTTTATTTAACCAGGTAGGCTAGTTGAGAACACCTTTATTTAACCAGGTAGGCTAGTTGAGAACACCTTTATTTAACCAGGTAGGCTAGTTGAGAACACCTTTATTTAACCAGGTAGGCTAGTTGAGAACACCTTTATTTAACCAGGTAGGCTAGTTGAGAACACCTTTATTTAACCAGGTAGGCTAGTTGAGAACACCTTTATTTAACCAGGTAGGCTAGTTGAGAACACCTTTATTTAACCAGGTAGGCTAGTTGAGAACACCTTTATTTAACCAGGTAGGCTAGTTGAGAACACCTTTATTTAACCAGGTAGGCTAGTTGAGAACACCTTTATTTAACCAGGTAGGCTAGTTTGAGAACACCTTTATTTAACCAGGTAGGCTAGTTGAGAACACCTTATTTAACCAGGTAGGCTAGTTGAGAACACCTTTATTTAACCAGGTAGGCTAGTTGAGAACACCTTTATTTAACCAGGTAGGCTAGTTGAGAACACCTTTATTTAACCAGGTAGGCTAGTTGAGAACACCTTTATTTAACCAGGTAGGCTAGTTGAGAACACCTTTATTTAACCAGGTAGGCTAGTTGAGAACACCTTTATTTAACCAGGTAGGCTAGTTGAGAACACCTTTATTTAACCAGGTAGGCTAGTTGAGAACACCTTTATTTAACCAGGTAGGCTAGTTGAGAACACCTTTATTTAACCAGGTAGGCTAGTTGAGAACACCTTTATTTTAACCAGGTAGGCTAGTTGAGAACACCTTTATTTAACCAGGTAGGCTAGTTGAGAACACCTTTATTTAACCCAGGTAGGCTAGTTGAGAACACCTTTATTTAACCAGGTAGGCTAGTTGAGAACACCTTTATTTAACCAGGTAGGCTAGTTGAGAACACCTTTATTTAACCAGGTAGGCTAGTTGAGAACACCTTTATTTAACCAGGTAGGCTAGTTGAGAACACCTTTATTTAACCAGGTAGGCTAGTTGAGAACACCTTTATTTAACCAGGTAGGCTAGTTGAGAACACCTTTATTTAACCAGGTAGGCTAGTTGAGAACACCTTTATTTAACCAGGTAGGCAGTTGAGACACCGTTTTGGTAGGCCAGTTGAGAACACCTTTATTTAACCAGGTAGGCTAGTTGAGAACACCTTTATTTAACCAGGTAGGCTAGTTGAGAACACCTTTATTTAACCAGGTAGGCTAGTTGAGAACACCTTTATTTAACCAGGTAGGCCAGTTGAGAACACCTTTATTTAACCAGGTAGGCCAGTTGAGAACACCTTTATTTAACCAGGTAGGCTAGTTGAGAACACCTTTATTTAACCAGGTAGGCTAGTTGAGAACACCTTTATTTAACCAGGTAGGCCAGTTGAGAACACCTTTATTTAACCAGGTAGGCCAGTTGAGAACACCTTTATTTAACCAGGTAGGCCAGTTGAGAACACCTTTATTTAACCAGGTGGCTAGTTGAGAACACCTTTATTTAACCAGGTAGGCTAGTTGAGAACACCTTTATTTAACCAGGTAGGCTAGTTGAGAACACCTTTATTTAACCAGGTAGGCTAGTTGAGAACACCTTTATTTAACCAGGTAGGCCAGTTGAGAACACCTTTATTTAACCAGGTAGGCTAGTTGAGAACACCTTTATTTAACCAGGTAGGCTAGTTGAGAACACCTTTATTTAACCAGGTAGGCTAGTTGAGAACACCTTTATTTAACCAGGTAGGCTAGTTGAGAACACCTTTATTTAACCAGGTAGGCTAGTTGAGAACACCTTTATTTAACCAGGTAGGCTAGTTGAGAACACCTTTATTTAACCAGGTAGGCTAGTTGAGAACACCTTTATTTAACCAGGTGGCTAGTTGAGAACACCTTTATTTAACCAGGTAGGCTAGTTGAGAACACCTTTATTTAACCAGGTAGGCCAGTTGAGAACACCTTTATTTAACCAGGTAGGCTAGTTGAGAACACCTTTATTTAACCAGGTAGGCTAGTTGAGAACACCTTTATTTAACCAGGTAGGCCAGTTGAGAACACCTTTATTTAACCAGGTAGGCTAGTTGAGAACACCTTTATTTAACCAGGTAGGCTAGTTGAGAACACCTTTATTTAACCAGGTAGGCTAGTTGAGAACACCTTTATTTAACCAGGTAGGCTAGTTGAGAACACCTTTATTTAACCAGGTGGCTAGTTGAGAACACCTTTATTTAACCAGGTAGGCTAGTTGAGAACACCTTTATTTAACCAGGTAGGCCAGTTGAGAACACCTTTATTTAACCAGGTAGGCTAGTTGAGAACACCTTTATTTAACCAGGTAGGCTAGTTGAGAACACCTTTATTTAACCAGGTAGGCCAGTTGAGAACACCTTTATTTAACCAGGTAGGCTAGTTGAGAACACCTTTATTTAACCAGGTAGGCTAGTTGAGAACACCTTTATTTAACCAGGTAGGCTAGTTGAGAACACCTTTATTTAACCAGGTAGGCTAGTTGAGAACACCTTTATTTAACCAGGTAGGCAAGTTGAGAACACCTTTATTTAACCAGGTAGGCTAGTTGAGAACACCTTTATTTAACCAGGTAGGCTAGTTGAGAACACCTTTATTTAACCAGGTAGGCTAGTTGAGAACACCTTTATTTAACCAGGTAGGCTAGTTGAGAACACCTTTATTTAACCAGGTAGGCTGGTTGAGAACACCTTTATTTAACCAGGTAGGCTAGTTGAGAACACCTTTATTTAACCAGGTAGGCTAGTTGAGAACACCTTTATTTAACCAGGTAGGCTAGTTGAGAACACCTTTATTTAACCAGGTAGGCTAGTTGAGAACACCTTTATTTAACCAGGTAGGCTGGTTGAGAACACCTTTATTTAACCAGGTAGGCTAGTTGAGAACACCTTTATTTAACCAGGTAGGCTAGTTGAGAACACCTTTATTTAACCAGGTAGGCTAGTTGAGAACACCTTTATTTAACCAGGTAGGCTAGTTGAGAACACCTTTATTTAACCAGGTAGGCTAGTTGAGAACACCTTTATTTAACCAGGTAGGCTAGTTGAGAACACCTTTATTTAACCAGGTAGGCTAGTTGAGAACACCTTTATTTAACCAGGTAGGCTAGTTGAGAACACCTTTATTTAACCAGGTAGGCCAGTTGAGAACACCTTTATTTAACCAGGTAGGCTAGTTGAGAACACCTTTATTTAACCAGGTAGGCTAGTTGAGAACACCTTTATTTAACCAGGTAGGCTAGTTGAGAACACCTTTATTTAACCAGGTAGGCTAGTTGAGAACACCTTTATTTAACCAGGTAGGCTAGTTGAGAACACCTTTATTTAACCAGGTAGGCTAGTTGAGAACACCTTTATTTAACCAGGTAGGCTAGTTGAGAACACCTTTATTTAACCAGGTAGGCCAGTTGAGAACACCTTTATTTAACCAGGTAGGCTAGTTGAGAACACCTTTATTTAACCAGGTAGGCTAGTTGAGAACACCTTTATTTAACCAGGTAGGCCAGTTGAGAACACCTTTATTTAACCAGGTAGGCTAGTTGAGAACACCTTTATTTAACCAGGTAGGCTAGTTGAGAACACCTTTATTTAACCAGGTAGGCCAGTTGAGAACACCTTATTTAACCAGGTAGGCTAGTTGAGAACACCTTTATTTAACCAGGTAGGCCAGTTGAGAACACCTTTATTTAACCAGGTAGGCTAGTTGAGAACACCTTTATTTAACCAGGTAGGCTAGTTGAGAACACCTTTATTTAACCAGGTAGGCTAGTTGAGAACACCTTTATTTAACCAGGTAGGCTAGTTGAGAACACCTTTATTTAACCAGGTAGGCTAGTTGAGAACACCTTTATTTAACCAGGTAGGCTAGTTGAGAACACCTTTATTTAACCAGGTAGGCTAGTTGAGAACACCTTTATTTAACCAGGTAGGCTAGTTGAGAACACCTTTATTTAACCAGGTAGGCTAGTTGAGAACACCTTATTTAACCAGGTAGGCTAGTTGAGAACACCTTTATTTAACCAGGTAGGCTAGTTGAGAACACCTTTATTTAACCAGGTAGGCTAGTTGAGAACACCTTTATTTAACCAGGTAGGCTAGTTGAGAACACCTTTATTTAACCAGGTAGGCTAGTTGAGAACACATTTATTATTTAGAACATGAAGAAATGTCTGAAGCGAATTCTAAATACAAGTATATTTAATGACTTTGTCAAATGAATGGATTTACATACAAGGCATAAAGCTGAAGTTACAAAGCGTTAACAAGCATTACAAGGCATTATTCTACGCATGGTCAGAGAGAGCTGAAGAATGCCACGGCCCAGAGGTCACGGGAGAGATGAAGAAACCATGGATCGTGCCAGGGCCCAGAGGTCATGGGAGAGATGAAGAAACCATGGATCGTGCCAGGGCCCAGAGGTCACGGGAGAGATGAAGAAACCATGGATCGTGCCAGGGCCCAGAGGTCACGGGAGAGATGAAGAAACCATGGCTCGTGCCAGGGCCCAGAGGTCACGGGAGAGATGAAGAAACCATGGCTCGTGCCAGGGCCCAGAGGTCACGGGAGAGATGAAGAAACCATGGCTCGTGCCAGGGCCCAGAGGTCACGGGAGAGATGAAGAAACCATGGCTCGTGCCAGGGCCCAGAGGTCACGGGAGAGATGAAGAAACCATGGCTCGTGCCAGGGCCCAGAGGTCACGGGAGAGATGAAGAAACCATGGCTCGTGCCAGGGCCCAGAGGTCACGGGAGAGATGAAGAAACCATGGCTCGTGCCAGGGCCCAGAGGTCACGGGAGAGATGAAGAAACCATGGCTCGTGCCAGGGCCCAGAGGTCACGGGAGAGATGAAGAAACCATGGCTCGTGCCAGGGCCCAGAGGTCACGGGAGAGATGAAGAAACCATGGCTCGTGCCAGGGCCCAGAGGTCACGGGAGAGATGAAGAAACCATGGCTCGTGCCAGGGCCCAGAGGTCACGGGAGAGATGAAGAAACCATGGCTCGTGCCAGGGCCCAGAGGTCATGGGAGAGATGAAGAAACCAGAGTCAACATGTAGGCCTACGGACCAGCAGAGTCAACATGTAGGCCTACGGACCAGCAGAGTCAACATGTAGGCCTACGGACCAGCAGAGTCAACATGTAGGCCTACGGACCAGCAGAGTCAACATGTAGGACTATGGAACACTGGAGACGAAGCAAATTAACATTGGCTTTTTTCTGAGCACATTCCACCAAATAATTTTCCTGTATTTAAATATATATAAAAAAGTGACAGGGGTAGAAATGGCTTATTTGTTCGAGATATTACTTTCCTGTAATTACTTTCCTTATATTCCTGTGCTTGGCCCTCCTATGTTGAACATAATAAACGGCTCTCTATCCACTGGATGTGTACCAAACTCACTAAAAGTGGCAGTAATAAAGCCTCTCTTGAAAAAGCCAAACCTTGATCCAGAAAATATAAAAAACTATCGGCCTATATCGAATCTTCCATTCCTCTCAAAAATTTTAGAGAAGGCTGTTGCGCAGCAACTCACTGCCTTCCTGAAGACAAACAATGTATACGAAATGCTTCAGTCTGGTTTTAGACCCCATCATAGCACTGAGACGGCACTTGTGAAGGTGGTAAATGACATTTTAATGGCATCGGACCGAGGCTCTGCATCTGTCCTCGTGCTCCTAGACCTTAGTGCTGCTTTTGATACCATCGATCACCACATTCTTTTGGAGAGATTGGAAACCCAAATTGGTCTACACGGACATGTTCTGGCCTGGTTTAGATCTTATCTGTCGGAAAGATATCAGTTTGTCTCTGTGAATGGTTTGTCCTCTGACAAATCAACTGTAAATTTCGGTGTTCCTCAAGGTTCCGTTTTAGGACCACTATTGTTTTCACTATATATTTTACCTCTTGGGGATGTTATTCGAAAACATAATGTAAACTTTCACTGCTATGCGGATGACACACAGCTGTACATTTCAATGAAACATGGTGAAGCCCCAAAATTGCCCTCGCTAGAAGCATGTGTTTCAGACATAAGGAAGTGGATGGCTGCAAACTTTCTACTATTAAACTCGGACAAAACAGAGATGCTTGTTCTAGGTCCCAAGAAACAAAGAGATCTTCTGTTGAATCTGACAATTAATCTTAATGGTTGTACAGTCGTCTCAAATAAAACTGTGAAGGACCTCGGCGTTACTCTGGACCCTGATCTCTCTTTTGAAGAACATATCAAGACCATTTCGAGGACAGCTTTTTTCCATCTACGTAACATTGCAAAAATCAGAAACTTTCTGTCCAAAAATGATGCAGAAAAATTAATCCATGCTTTTGTCACTTCTAGGTTAGACTACTGCAATGCTCTATTTTCCGGCTACCCGGATAAAGCACTAAATAAACTTCAGTTAGTGCTAAATACGGCTGCTAGAATCCTGACTAGAACCAAAAAATTTGATCATATTACTCCAGTGCTAGCCTCTCTACACTGGCTTCCTGTCAAAGCAAGGGCTGATTTCAAGGTTTTACTGCTAACCTACAAAGCATTACATGGGCTTGCTCCTACCTATCTCTCTGATTTGGTCCTGCCGTACATACCTATACGTACGCTACGGTCACAAGACGCAGGCCTCCTAATTGTCCCTAGAATTTCTAAGCAAACAGCTGGAGGCAGGGCTTTCTCCTATAGAGCTCCATTTTTATGGAACGGTCTGCCTACCCATGTCAGAGACGCAAACTCGGTCTCAACCTTTAAGTCTTTACTGAAGACTCATCTCTTCAGTGGGTCATATGATTGAGTGTAGTCTGGCCCAGGAGTGGGAAGGTGAACGGAAAGGCTCTGGAGCAACGAACCGCCCTTGCTGTCTCTGCCTGGCCGGTTCCCCTCTTTCCACTGGGATTCTCTGCCTCTAACCCTATTACAGGGGCTGAGTCACTGGCTTGCTGGGGCTCTCTCATGCCGTCCCTGGAGGGGGTGCGTCACCTGAGTGGGTTGATTCACTGTTGTGGTCATCCTGTCTGGGTTGGCGCCCCCCCCCCCCCTTGGGTTGTGCCGTGGCGGAGATCTTTGTGGGCTATACTCAGCCTTGTCTCAGGATGGTAGGTTGGTGGTTGAAGATATCCCTCTAGTGGTGTGGGGGCTGTGCTTTGGCAAAGTGGGTGGGGTTATATCCTTCCTGTTTGGCCCTGTCCGGGGGTGTCCTCGGATGGGGCCACAGTGTCTCCTGACCCCTCCTGTCTCAGCCTCCAGTATTTATGCTGCAGTAGTTTATGTGTCGGGGGACTGGGGTCAGTTTGTTATATCTGGAGTACTTCTCCTGTCCTATTCGGTGTCCTGTGTGAATCTAAGTGTGCGTTCTCTAATTCTCTCCTTCTCTCTTTCTTTCTCTCTCTCGGAGGACCTGAGCCCTAGGACCATGCCCCAGGACTACCTGACATGATGACTCCTTGCTGTCCCCAGTCCACCTGGCCATGCTGCTGTTCCAGTTTCAACTGACCTGAGCCCTAGGACCATGCCCCAGGACTACCTGACATGATGACTCCTTGCTGTCCCCAGTCTACCTGGCCATGCTGCTGCTCCAGTTTCAACTTCCACCTGACTGTGCTGCTGCTCTAGTTTCAACTGTTCTGCCTTATTATTATTCGACCATGCTGGTCATTTATGAACATTGAACATCTTGACCATGTTCTGTTATAATCTCCACCCGGCACAGCCAGAAGAGGACTGGCCACCCCACATAGCCTGGTTCCTCTCTAGGTTTCTTCCTAGGTATTGGCCTTTCTAGGGAGTTTTTCCTAGCCACCGTGCTTCTCCACCTGCATTGCTTGCTGTTTGGGGTTTTAGGCTGGGTTTCTGTACAGCACTTTGAGATATCAGCTGATGTACGAAGGGCTATATAAATACATTTGATTTGATTTGATTTGATTTGATTACTTACCAAAGCAGAGACGTTTTATCGAGGTACCAATATCCTGTGCTTTTACATTTTTTCATTGCCAGTAGGCGTATACAGGCGGCATCGTAACCGCGAAGCGCATATTGGGGCTCAGCCAGGACTGTTACTTTAGTAACTGAATGAAAACATTTTAAATAATGTGATTTAACTGATTGATTTAGGGGGAAAATAGATAGCAAAAAAAATGCAAAAATTATATTTTATATTTTTTTATATACAGATTTAATCACGTAGTATTAAGGCCTAGTGATTATTTCTCAGTATTTACTTGAGAGCTACTCATTGATGGCCCCCGAGCTACCAGACACACAGTTTTCTACTGTGGTACAACCTTTGGTAAACTGATGGAAGGCTACTCTTGAGTCAATGGGAGAATCTCAAATGCATTCTCAAAACCCATTGGATGTGAAAGCCAGAGGTCCCTTCCTTCTGACCTTTCTATTCCAAATCAAAGGTTTTGAGAAGGAAGTGAGGAGAGAGGACGTGAGCAAATTGAGATTCTCCCACTGACTCAACAGTAGCCTTCCAGAGACTGTGGACACAGAGAAACCGCAGCCCGTAACTCATCATGGTTCGGCAAAGTGAAATATCAATTTGTTCGTGGTTCACGGGGGGGGGGGGTCGGTCAGAGGAGCAGTCCTGTGAGAACAGTTAACAGTCAAGATGGCGGTTGTTCTCTACAGTAATGGTTAGGCCAGGGGCTACTGTCAACTTCACTGTTGTTACGATGAAAACACTCTTATCTGACTTTAAACCGTTTGACTCGTTTATCCTCTCTACGGTCTAGAAAACCCCCCTCATGTCCACAGTAATAACCAACCACCGTCTACAGAGGACCACGGCCACTAGTATCGATGGCCGACAACCACCGTCTACAGAGGACCACGGCCACTAGTATCGATGGCCGACAATCGATGACAAATAACAGCGCAGAATTAAAGGTCTCTCTGAGCGTGTGATGAACTCAGCCTGCTGTAGCAGGAGTACACACAGCTACTCTGACAGGCTCAGCCAATAACATCAAGTCTGTGTATGTAGGAGGACTGGTCAAAAGAAGTGTACTACGTAGAGGATAGAGAATAAAGAAGTGTACTACGTAGAGGATAGAGGATAAAGAAGTGTACTACGTAGAGGATAGAGGATAAAGAAGTGTACTACGTAGAGGATAGAGAATAAAGAAGTGTACTACGTAGAGGATAGAGAATAAAGAAGTGTACTACGTAGAGGATAGAGAATAAAGAAGTGTACTACGTAGAGGATAGAGGATAAAGAAGTGTACTACGTAGAGGATAGAGGATAAAGAAGTGTACTACGTAGAGGATAAAGAAGTGTACTACGTAGAGGATAGAGAATAAAGAAGTGTACTACGTAGAGGATAGAGAATAAAGAAGTGTACTACGTAGAGGATAGAGGATAAAGAAGTGTACTACGTAGAGGATAGAGAATAAAGAAGTGTACTACGTAGAGGATAGAGGATAAAGAAGTGTACTACGTAGAGGATAAAGAAGTGTACTACGTAGAGGATAGAGAATAAAGAAGTGTACTACGTAGAGGATAGAGGATAAAGAAGTGTACTACGTAGAGGATAGAGGATAAAGAAGTGTACTACGTAGAGGATAAAGAAGTGTACTACGTAGAGGATAGAGAATAAAGAAGTGTACTACGTAGAGGATAGAGAATAAAGAAGTGTACTACGTAGAGGATAGAGGATAAAGAAGTGTACTACGTAGAGGATAGAGAATAAAGAAGTGTACTACGTAGAGGATAGAGGATAAAGAAGTGTACTACGTAGAGGATAAAGAAGTGTACTACGTAGAGGATAGAGAATAAAGAAGTGTACTACGTAGAGGATAGAGAATAAAGAAGTGTACTACGTAGAGGATAGAGGATAAAGAAGTGTACTACGTAGAGGATAGAGGATAAAGAAGTGTACTACGTAGAGGATAAAGAAGTGTACTACGTAGAGGATAGAGAATAAAGAAGTGTACTACGTAGAGGATAGAGGATAAAGAAGTGTACTACGTAGAGGATAGAGAATAAAGAAGTGTACTACGTAGAGAATAAAGAAGTGTACTACGTAGAGGATAGAGAATAAAGAAGTGTACTACGTAGAGGATAGAGAATAAAGAAGTGTACTACGTAGAGGATAGAGAATAAAGAAGTGTACTATGTAGAGGATAGAGAATAAAGAAGTGTACTACGTAGAGGATAGAGAATAAAGAAGTGTACTACGTAGAGGATAGAGAATAAAGAAGTGTACTACGTAGAGGATAGGAAGTCATTTGAGACACATCCACAAGTAAAAATGACAGTATGATGAAGAACGCTGGAAAAATGAAGTGTCCGTGTCAATGTAGTTCGCTGCAAGTTGTCCTAGAGAATTAACACACACACACACACACACACACACACACACACACACACACACACACACCCTATTAAACCTTCATATAATGTATAGCACTGGCTAAGTAGAGGTAGAGTAGTAGCTAAGTAGTAGTGAAGTAGTTGCTAACTAGTAGCAGATAAGTATAAAATAAGTATTGGATAAGTAGTGGCTAAGTAGAGGTAGAGTAGTAGCTAAGTAGTAGTGAAGTAGTTGCTAACTAGTAGCTAAGTAGTAGATAAGTATAAGATAAGTATTGGATAAGTAGTGGCTAAGTAGAGGTAGAGTAGTAGCTAAGTAGTAGTGAAGTAGTTGCTAACTAGTAGCTAAGTAGTAGATAAGTATAAGTATTGGATAAGTAGTGGCTAAGTAGAGGTAGAGTGGTAGCTAAGTAGTAGTGAAGTAGTTGCTAACTAGTAGCTAAGTAGTAGATAAGTATAAGATAAGTATTGGATAAGTAGTGGCTAAGTAGAGGTAGAGTAGTAGCTAAGTAGTAGTGAAGTAGTTGCTAACTAGTAGCTAAGTAGTAGATAAGTATAAGTATTGGATAAGTAGTGGCTAAGTAGAGGTAGAGTGGTAGCTAAGTAGTAGTGAAGTAGTTGCTAACTAGTAGCTAAGTAGTAGCTTTCTAGACTAACTGGTACCCTGATACAGAACTACATCCTGTTGAAATCCTTCAGAAATGCCTAGTGTACTTCCTTTGTTATAAATGTAATGGAATATTATTTAACTCGGCAAGTCAGTTAAGAACAAATTCTTATTTACAATGACGGCCTACCGGGGAAAGTGGGTTAACAGCCTTGTTCAGGGGGGAAGAATGACACATTTATACCTTGTCAGCTCGGGGGATTCGATCTAGCAACCTTTCGGTAAATTGGCCCAACGCTCTAACCGCTAGGCTACCTGCCCAACGCTCTAACCGCTAGGTTACCATGCCGACCCCTCTAACCGCTAGGCTACCTGCCCAACGCTCTAACCGCTAGGCTACCTGCCCAACGTTCTAACCGCTAGGCTACCATGCCCAACGCTCTAACCGCTAGGCTACCTGCCCAACGCTCTAACCGCTAGGTTACCATGCCGACCCCTCTAACCGCTAGGCTACCTGCCCAACGCTCTAACCACTAGGCTACCTGCCCAACGCTCTAACCGCTAGGCTACCTGCCCAACGCTCTAACCGCTAGGCTACCTGCCCAACGCTCTAACCGCTAGGCTACCTGCCCAACGCTCTAACCGCTAGGCTACCATGCCCAACGCTCTAACCGCTAGGTTACCATGCCGACCCCTCTAACCGCTAGGTTACCATGCCGACCCCTCTAACCGCTAGGCTACCTGCCCAACGCTCTAACCGCTAGGCTACCTGCCCAACGCTCTAACCGCTAGGCTACCTGCCCAACGCTCTAACCACTAGGCTACCTGCCCAATGCTCTAACCGCTAGGCTACCTGCCCAACGCTCTAACCGCTAGATTACCATGCCGACCCCTCTAACCGCTAGGCTACCTGCCCAACGCTCTAACCGCTAGGTTACCATGCCGACCCCTATAACCGCTAGGCTACCTGCCCAACGCTCTAACCGCTAGGCTACCATGCCCAACGCTCTAACCGCTAGATTACCATGCCGACCCCTCTAACCGCTAGGCTACCTGCCCAACGCTCTAACCGCTAGGTTACCATGCCGACCCCTATAACCGCTAGGCTACCTGCCCAACGCTCTAACCGCTAGGCTACCTGACCAACGCTCTAACCGCTAGGCTACCTGCCCAACGCTCTAACCGCTAGGCTACCTGCCCAACGCTCTAAACCGCTAGGCTACCTGCCCAACGCTCTAACCGCTAGGTTACCATGCCGACCCCTCTAACCGCTAGGCTACCTGCCCAACGCTCTAACCGCTAGGCTACCTGCCCAACGCTCTAACCGCTAGGCTACCTGCCCAACGCTCTAACCGCTAGGCTACCTGCCCAACGCTCTAACCGCTAGGTTACCATGCCGACCCCTCTAACCGCTAGGCTACCTGCCCAACGCTCTAACCGCTAGGCTACCTGCCCAACGCTCTAAACCGCTAGGCTACCGGCCCAACGCTCTAACCGCTAGGCTACCTGCCCAACGCTCTAACCGCTAGGCTACCTGCCCAACGCTCTAACCGCTAGGCTACCTGCCCAACGCTCTAACCGCTAGGCTACCTGCCCAACGCTCTAACCGCTAGGCTACCTGCCCAACGCTCTAACCGCTAGGCTACCTGCCCAACGCTCTAACCGCTAGGCTACCTGCCCAGCGCTCTAACCGCTAGGCTACCTGCCCAACGCTCTAACCGCTAGGCTACCTGCCCCACGCTCTAACCGCTAGGCTACCTGCCCAACGCTCTAACCACTAGGCTCTATGCCCAACGCTCTAACCGCTAGGCTACCTGCCCAGCGCTCTAACCGCTAGGCTACCTGCCCAACGCTCTAACCACTAGGCTACCTGTCCAACACTCTAACCACTAGGTTACCATGCCGACCCCTCCTTTGAGGTGATCACCTATTTGAACAGGCTGGGTCGGTAATAAGTAATATAACGGTAACCTTGGCTACCACCTGTCCAAATCATTTACAGATCTGTGCTTAGCTCAATGCAACAAGGAAGGAAGGATGAATTTCTAACGTATTGTAACAGAGTCCCTAGTGTTAGAGACTAGAGGAACTAGTAGTGGAGCCCTACAGTCCACTCCCTGTTTCAGTAGGATGTCTAACGTATTGGAACAGAGTCCCTAGTGTTAGAGACTGGAGGAACTAGTAGTGGAGCCCTACAGTCCAGGTTAGGTTTTAGTCCACTCCCTGTTTCAGTAGGATGTCTAACGTATTGGAACAGAGTCCCTAGTGTTAGAGACTGGAGGTACTAGTAGTGGAGCCCTACAGTCCAGGTTTTAGTCCACTCCCTGTTTCAGTAGGATGTCTAACGTATTGGAACAGAGTCCCTAGTGTTAGAGACTAGAGGAACTAGTAGTGGAGCCCTACAGTCCACTCCCTGTTTCAGTAGGATGTCTAACGTATTGGAACAGAGTCCCTAGTGTTAGAGACTGGAGGAACTAGTAGTGGAGCCCTACAGTCCAGGTTTTAGTCCATTCCCTGTTTCAGTAGGATGTCTAACGTATTGGAACAGAGTCCCTAGTGTTAGAGACTAGAGGAACTAGTAGTGGAGCCCTACAGTCCACTCCCTGTTTCAGTAGGATGTCTAACGTATTGGAACAGAGTCCCTAGTGTTAGAGACTAGAGGAACTAGTAGTGGAGCCCTACAGTCCACTCCCTGTTTCAGTAGGATGTCTAACGTATTGGAACAGAGTCCCTAGTGTTAGAGACTGGAGGTACTAGTAGTGGAGCCCTACAGTCCAGGTTAGGTTTTAGTCCACTCCCTGTTTCAGTAGGATGTCTAACGTATTGGAACAGAGTCCCTAGTGTTAGAGACTGGAGGTACTAGTAGTGGAGCCCTACAATCCACTCCCTGTTTCAGTAGGATTTCTTCTGTTTGGTGCCTAATGAACTGGCTTTACAGGTGTCGGTGTCCTGCTATAGAACTACAGCGGTAGAGAGTGAAGGAGGCTTGTAGCTCAGTCTCAGGGTGGAACGTTTCTGTGACGTGTCTAACAGATGGTTCCTAGCAGGGGCAGATGGGACAGAGACACACAACACTCTTCCCCCCCATCCTGGGTACAGAGAGCAGGGAATAGCTGCTACCGCATAGGCTTCATACAACTAAACAAATGTGTTTTATACAGTTAAAAGGTGTTTTATACAACTAAAATGTGCTCCACACAGCATAACCATAGTGGTGAATAACTCCCATTTGAAAAGCCATTGAAAACAAAAAGGGGGAAACCATCCCCATTTCTAATACTTGACAAGTCATCTTTTAAAAACAATCCCCATTTCTAATACTCTGACAAGTCATCTTTTAAAAACAATCCCCATTTCTAATACTCTGGCAAGTCATCTTTTAAAAACGAACCGCTTAATTTAATTAAAAAATATATTTTTTTAAAGCATGTTTTCATCGGTCTGTGCTTTGTTTGTGTGCAACTCGCTGCCGCCATTTTGTCCTTAAGGGGATAATAAAAACCAACTGAATGTCATTTCCAAGTCGTCACGGTAACCTAAATGCTACTATCTCATCTGACTGGCTGTTGCCGGATAAATAAATAAAAGTTTAAACCAGCGGTTAGATAAATACATTGAATTAGTGGCGAAACCAAAACAGACTGTTTGTTGCTGGGTCCAGATAAAAGACATTCAGGACGATGTGTAAGGTTACGCAACAAAACTGCAGGAACACTCACCAGTGTCCTGCCTGGGTCATCTATGATAGAACTCACCAGTGTCCTGCCTGGGTCATCTATGATAGAACACTCACCAGTGTCCTGCCTGGGTCATCTATGATAGAACTCACCAGTGTCCTGCCTGGGTCATCTATGATAGAACCCTCACCAGTGTCCTGCCTGGGTCATCTATGATAGAACCCTCACCAGTGTCCTGCCTGGGTCATCTATGATAGAACCCTCACCAGTGTCCTGCCTGGGTCATCTATGATAGAACCCTCACCAGTGTCCTGCCTGGGTCATCTATGATAGAACCCTCACCAGTGTCCTGCCTGGGTCATCTATGATAGAACCCTCACCAGTGTCCTGCCTGGGTCATCTATGATAGAACACTCACCAGTGTCCTGCCTGGGTCATCTATGATAGAACACTCACCAGTGTGCAGCCTGGGTAATCTATGATAGAACCCTCACCAGTGTCCTGCCTGGGTAATCTATGATAGAACCCTCACCAGTGTCCTGCCTGGGTAATCTATGATAAAACACTCACCAGTGTCCTGCCTGGGTAATCTATGATAAAACACTCACCAGTGTGCAGCCTGGGTAATCTATGATAGAACCCTCACCAGTGTCCTGCCTGGGTAATCTATGGTAGAACACTCACCAGTGTCCTGCCTGGGTAATCTATGATAGAACACTCACCAGTGTCCTGCCTGGGTAATCTATGATAGAACACAACTTGATTTCAGCAGCAGGTCCTTGTCACATTTCTGCCCTGCTAGAGCTGCCCCCCGATCAACTGTAAGTGCTGTTATTGTGAAGTGGAAACGTCTAGGAGCAACAACGTCTCAGCCTCGAAGTGGTAGGCCACACAACCTCAGAGAATGGGACCGCCGAGTGCTGAAGCGCGTAAAAATCATCTGTCCTCGGTCGCAACACTCACTACCAAGTTCCAAACTGTCTCGGGAAGCAACGTCAGCAAAATAACTGTTCGTTGGGAGCTTCATGAAATGGGTTTCCATGGCCGAGCAGCCGCACACAAGCCTAAGATCACCATTCACAATGCCAAGCGTCGGCTGGAGTGGTGTAAAGCTCCAATGGAGTAAAGCTGGACTCTTGGAGCAGTGGAAACGCGTTCTCTGGAGTGATGAATCACCCTTCATCATCTGGCAATCTGACGGACAAATTTCAGCGTGACAATGCCCCCCCCCCCCGTGCACAAAGTGAATACTAAACAGAAATGGTTTGTCGAGATCGGTGTGGAAGAACTTGACTGGTCTGCACACAGCCCTGACCTCAACCCCATCGAACACCTTTGGGCTGAATTGGAACGTGAACCGCGAGCCAGGCCTAATCGCCCCCTCAGCAATGTTCCAACGTGAGTAGGGGTTCTAAAACTTTTGCCCGGTAGTGTATATATTGTTTATTTTGCTCAGAAAACTTGGGACGGCCAAATAAAATCACGTTATGAAACCTTGCTATAAGCCCATCACACAAAGGGAAGCACATTTTCAGTTTCAGACATTTTCAGTCTCTCTGTTAAATATATATTTTCTCCCCCAGGTTCTTTCCACAGTTTTCCATATTTCAGGTTATTAAACACATTTCATGACTCACAATTTCAGATGACTTCATACAGTTAGATGGGCCAGAGGGTCAGGTAACACTGAGACGTACGGGTCATGTCCTCACCTGATGAGTCGTGTCATGGCGTGCCTGGCGGCGTAGTGCAGAGGAGTGTTATGTTGGTAGGGTTCGCCATATGAAGTGTTGGGGTCCAGGCTCTCTTTAAACTGGGGGCTCCCCTCATACAGCTGATAGGCCAGACCCTCGTCACCGTTGATCAGAGCCTTGCGGAATTTAGTGGCTGTGTTCCCCATCGCCCCTCAGATTCTACCAGGAGGAGCTTCAACCTGAAGGCGTTTGGTGATATTTCAACCTGACCAACTGCAGAAGGACAGCATATTGATGCTCCTGAGGGCAGACAGAGAGGATAGAGAGGTAATTACAGCCAACGAAATGGAACTGGGCCTAAGGACAGACCGAGAGGATAGAGAGGAAATTACAGCCAAAGAAATGGAACTGGGCCTAAAGGACAGACAGAGAGGATAGAGAGGTAATTACAGCCAACGAAATGGAACTGGGCCTAAGGACAGACAGAGAGGAAATTACAGCCAAAGAAATGGAACTGGGCCTAAGGACAGACAGAGAGGATAGAGAGGAAATTACAGCCAAAGAAATGGAACTGGGCCTAAAGGACAGAGAGAGGATAGAGAGGAAATTACAGCCAAAGAAATGGAACTGGGCCTAAGAGCAGACAGAGAGGATAGAGAGGAAACTACAGCCAAAGAAATGGAACTGGGCCTAAGGACAGACAGAGAGGAAATTACAGCCAAAGAAATGGAACTGGGCCTAAGGACAGACAGAGAGGATAGAGAGGAAATTACAGCCAAAGAAATGGAACTGGGCCTAAAGGACAGAGAGAGGATAGAGAGGAAATTACAGCCAAAGAAATGGAACTGGGCCTAAGAGCAGACAGAGAGGATAGAGAGGAAACTACAGCCAAAGAAATGGAACTGGGCCTAAGGACAGACAGAGAGGAAATTACAGCCAAAGAAATGGAACTGGGCCTAAGGACAGACAGAGAAGAAATTACAGCCAAAGAAATGGAACTGGGCCTAAGAGCAGACAGAGAGGATAGAGAGGAAACTACAGCCAAAGAAATGGAACTGGGCCTAAGAGCAGACAGAGAGGATAGAGAGGAAACTACAGCCAAAGAAATGGAACTGAGCCTAAGAGCAGACAGAGAGGATAGAGAGGAAACTACAGCCAAAGAAATGGAACTGGGCCTAAGAGCAGACAGAGAGGATAGAGAGGAAACTACAGCCAAAGAAATGGAACTGGGCCTAAGGACAGACAGAGAGGAAATTACAGCCAAAGAAATGGAACTGGGCCTAAGGACAGACAGAGAGGATAGAGAGGAAATTACAGCCAAAGAAATGGAACTGGGCCTAAAGGACAGACAGAGAGGATAGAGAGGAAACTACAGCCAAAGAAATGGAACTGGGCCTAAGGACAGACCGAGAGGATAGAGAGGAAATTACAGCCAAAGAATCACATACAGGAGGGTGCAATGTATTGAATCACATTCAGGAGGGTGCAATGTACTGAATCACATACAGGAGGGTGGAATGTACTGAATCACATACAGGAGGGTGGAATGTACTGAATCACATACAGGAGGGTGGAATGTACTGAATCACATTCAGGAGGGTGTAATGTATTGAATCACATTCAGGAGGGTGCAATGTACTGAATCACATTCAGGAGGGTGGAATGTACTGAATCACATACAGGAGGGTGGAATGTACTGAATCACATACAGGAGGGTGGAATGTACTGAATCACATTCAGGAGGGTGCAATGTACTGAATCACATTCAGGAGGGTGCAATGTACTGAATCACATACAGGAGGGTGGAATGTACTGAATCACATACAGGAGGGTGGAATGTACTGA
>NW_022264824.1:442500-507500 GCF_002021735.2 Oncorhynchus kisutch
CAACAACAGACAAAGTAGAAACCAAGATATTCAACAACAACAGACAAAGTAGAAACCAAGATATTCAACAACAGACAAAGTAGAAACCAAGATATTCAACAACAACAGACAAAGTAGAAACCAAGATATTCAACAACAACAGACAAAGTAGAAACCAAGATATTCAACAACAGACAAAGTAGAAACCAAGATATTCAACAACAGACAAAGTAGAAACCAAGATATTCAACAACAGACAAAGTAGCAACCAAGATATTCAACAACAGACAAAGTAGCAACCAAGATATTCAACAACAACAACAAAGTAGCAACCAAGATATTCAACAACAACAACAACAACAACAACAAAGTAGCAATGCCCAGAGCCAGACTAGACTGTAAAGATGAATTTTAGACCATTAACGGGATATCAAGTGGCTGGTATGTTTTCTAACTAGCATGGTTGTATCTACCTAGTTAGCTTCATCATCCAAACTTTTAGTTGTTTCAACGAAAGCCAACAGTTTTTAAAAAACGTACAAATGGTACTTGCTAGTTAATTACTTACTCATTGTTCATGTTTGTAAACTAGTTAGCGAACACATATCGGTGTTTATACAGATTAGCTAGCTAAATTATCGTTAGCTAGCTGGAGAAAGCTAACTAACTAGCCGACGTTAGCTAACAACTCGCAACAGTGACTAGCTAGCAAATGTCATGTTTTTTTTATGACTTTAAAAATGAACTACACTTCTCTGGCGTGTCTGTGTTTTTGTTAACTAGCAAGATACAGAAAACATTGATTAGCTAGCTAGCTAAGTAGACTTACAAAAGAGGCTCTTGCGGTTCCCCAGAATGTTGTCCTGTTGCCAGTGACTCTCTATTCTTCTGTCAGGCAACGCTGATATTCCATAAGGCTTCTGTTGTCCTTCTAGCTGTTAGTCTGCGGGTGTAGCTGGCTGTGTGTAGCTGGCAGTGTGTGTGTGTAGTTGGCTGTGTGTTGCTGGGTGTAGCTGGCTGTGTGTATAGTTGGCTGTGTGTAGTTAGTTGGCTGTGTGTAGTTAGTTGGCTGTGTGTAGCTGGCTGTGTGTAGCTGGCTGTGTGTAGTTGGCTGTGTGTAGTTGGCTGTGTGTAGCTGGCTGTGTGTAGCTGGCTGTGTGTAGATGGCTGTGTGTAGCTGGCTGTGTGTAGTTGGCTGTGTGTAGCTGGCTGTGTGTAGATGGCTGTGTGTAGCTGGCTGTGTGTAGTTGGCTGTGTGTAGCTGGCTGTGTGTAGATGGCTGTGTGTAGATGGCTGTGTGTAGCTGGCTGTGTGCACTCTGCCCTGCCTCTGTTGTTGTCAGCCACTGACGCTCAAATCACCAGACTGCCAGTTGAGTGTTATCAGGAATCAGGGCTGCGCTGTAAATTGCAGGATGTTTTTTTTCGTTCTAGGAAGTTTGAAGTCAGATAATGATTCCTTTTTTTTTGTCGAAGAATCTTTCAAAAATATTTTGATGTAAACAATTGCTCATTATCCTGTCTGTTTACTATAAATTAACCGGTAAACGCCTCCACGTTTCCAGAAAGTGAATAGTACACATTGGAAAACAAATGAGTGGTTTTTCTCTTGTACAACTAGCACTTGAAACTTTCTCCCACTCGAGGGCGGCAGAGTCCATCAATTCAATGGTCATTCTTCTCTTGGTCCTGGCTTTCTCAAGTAATGATGTATCTATATATACACTGCTCAAAAAAATAAAGGGAACACTAAAATAACACATCCTAGATCTGAATGAATGAAATATTCTTATTAAATACTTTTTTCTTTACATAGTTGAATGTGCTGACAACAAAATCACACAAAAATGATCAATGGAAATCAAATTTATCAACCCATGGAGGTCTGGATTTGGAGTCACACTCAAAATTAAAGTGGAAAACCGCACTACAGGCTGACTCAACTTTGATGTAATGTCCTTAAAACAAGTCAAATTGAGGCTCAGTAGTGTGTGTGGCCTCCACGTGCCTGTATGACCTCTGGACTAAAGCATCCGCCAACTCCTGGACAGTCTGTGGTGCAACGTGGCTCGCTCCAGACATGATGTCCCAGATGTGCTCAATTGGATTCAGGTCTGGGGAACGGGCGGGCCAGTGCATAGCATCAATGCCTTCCTCTTGCAGGAACTGCTGACACACTCCAGCCACATGAGGTCTAGCATTGTCTTGCATTAGGAGGAACACAGGGCCAACCGCACCAGCATATGGTCTCACAAGGGGTCTGAGGATCTCATCTCGGTACCTAATGGCAGTCAGGCTACCTCTGGCGAGCACATGGAGGGCTGTGCGGCCCCCCAAAGAAATGCCACCCCACACCATGACTGACCCACCGCCAAACCGGTCATGCTGGAGGATGTTACAGGCAGCAGAACGTTCTCTACGGCGTCTCCAGACTGTCACATGTGCTCAGTGTGAACTTGCTTTCATCTGTGAAGAGCACAGGGCGCCAGTGGCGAATTTGCCAATCTTGGTGTTCTCTGGCAAATGCCAAACGTCCTGCACGGTGTTGGACTGTAAGCACAACCCCCACCTGTGGACATCGGGCCCTCATACCACCCTCATGGAGTCTGTTTATGACCGTTTGAGCAGACACATGCACATTTGTGGCCTGCTGGAGGTCATTTTGCAGGGCTCTGGCAGTGCTCTCCTGCTCCTCCTTGCACAAAGGCAGAGGTAGCGGTCCTGCTGCTGGGTTGTTGCCCAGACAGCTGTGGTATATCAGACCATATACCATGTGTGTGACGAAACATTTAGTTTTACTGCTCTAATTATATTGGTAACCAGTTTATAATAGCAATAAGGCACAGCAATGGCTGTGCTGCGTGCTGCTTAACCAATGGCTGTGCTGTGTGCTGCCTAACCAATGGCTGTGCTGCGTGCTGCTTAACCAATGGCTGTGCTGTGTGCTGCCTAACCAATGGCTGTGCTGTGTGCTGCTTAACCAATGGCTGTGCCTTGTGCTGCCTAACCAATGGCTGCGCTGTGTTTTGCCTAACCAATGGCTGTGCTGTGTGCTGCTTAACCAATGGCTGTGCTGCCTAACCAATGGCTGTGCTGTGTGCTGCTTAACCAATGGCTGCGCTGTGTGTTGCCTAACCAATGGCTGTGCTGTGTGCTGCCTAACCAATGGCTGTGCTGTGTGCTGCCTAACCAATGGCTGCGCTGTGTGTTGCCTAACCAATGGCTGTGCTGTGTGCTGCTTAACCAATGGCTGTGCCTTGTGCTGCCTAACCAATGGCTGCGCTGTGTGCTGCCTAACCAATGGCTGTGCTGTGTGTTGCCTAACCAATGGCTGCTCTGTGTGTTGCCTAACCAATGGCTGTGCTGCTTAACCAATGGCTGTGCTGCGTGCTGCTTAACCAATGGCTGTGCTGCCTAACCAATGGCTGTGCTGTGTGCTGCCTGTGATGGCAGTTCAGGAGGAGAGTCAAAGGTTTCTTTCCATTTAGTCCTAGTCCCATAAAAAATCCCAATCTTACACGTGGACGAGCCTATAGGCTGTTCTGTTCAGTTTGACAAGGAGAGCACGAAGATGAGAAGGAAGACTGGAGGTCAACTTTAATAGCTGGCTACAACTATAATTGATTTTAATACAAAAAACTATTATGTTTCTTGCCCATTTGATGTATTTATCAGAGTTATTGACCTCATAATAAGCCAGATTCTAGTACCTTACATTAAGGAGCTGAAACTTGAAGTAGCAAAATGCAGGACAATAAATCAGACTATAGGCTGCTACCGTAGATCCAGAGATGTGTCAGTCAATTCCTCCAGCCATCACACACTCTTTAAATAGCCTACTTACATGTCAGCGAGGAGCTGTTAAGTTAAAACCAAGACTGAAATATGAGGGGTTATGAGAGGGTATGCCACAGGGCTACCTTGTTTGAAATAAAAGGGTGAAAAGGCACAGGCCTACCCATTGTTAGCTTATAAACAGATCTCATTCTACAAAGTGATCAATAACAGGGCTTTGGTCCCGCGATGCTTTCTGCTAGAAACAAGCTGCAAAGTACCCTGGGAAAGATGTGACTCCGATGCACTATGGGAATATCACTGTTTAATTTCTTTGACGTTCAGAGGCTGAGCTATTCAACCTTCTATAGCCGATGGAGACAACAACATAGACCTGGGAAGTCATCTAATTCGGTCACTATCGATTGATGAAGCTATTCACTTTCTGTATAATGGAAGATGTTTAACCCCAGGCAGCTTTTAGAGAAACACTTGTGACCTTCTGTCGTTGGGTTAAGTTCAACAACAGAGCTTAGCCCAACGACAGAGCTTAGCCCAACGACATAACTTAACCCAACGACATAACTTAACCCAACGACAGAGCTTAGCCCAACGACAGAGCTTAGCCCAACGACATAACTTAACCCAACGACAGAGCTTAGCCCAACGACAGAACTTAGCCCAACGACAGAGCTTAGCCAAACGACAGAGCTTAGCCCAACGACATAACTTAACCCAACAATAGAGCTTAGCCCAACGACAGAGCTTAGCCCAACGACAGAACTTAACCCAACGACATAACTTAACCCAACGACATAACTTAACCCAACGACAGAGCTTAGCCCAACGACAGAACTTAACCCAACGACAGAACTTAACCCAACGACAGAACTTAACCCAACGACAGAACTTAACCCAACGACAGAACTTAACCCAACAACAGAACTTAACCCAACAATAGAGCTTAACCCAACGACAGAACTTAACCCAACGACAGAACTTAACCCAACGACAGAACTTAACCCAACGACAGAACTTAACCCAACGACAGAACTTAACCCAACGACAGAACTTAACCCAACGACAGAAGGTCACAAGTGTTTCCCTAAAAGCTGCCTGGGTTTAAATTTCTTCCATTAAATGTCTTCCAACTCTGTCTGGGGTGTAAAGGTAGGCCTACTCTGTCTGGGGTGTAAAGGTAGGCCTACTCTGTCTGGGGTGTAAAGGTAGGCCTACTCTGTCTGGGGTGTAAAGGTAGGCCTACTCTGTCTGGGGTGGAAAGGTAGGCCTACTCTGTCTGGGGTGGAAAGGTAGGCCTACTCTGTCTGGGGTGTAAAGGTAGGCCTACTCTGTCTGGGGTGGAAAGGTAGGCCTACTCTGTCTGGGGTGGAAAGGTAGGCCTACTCTGTCTGGGGTGGAAAGGTAGGCCTACTCTGTCTGGGGTGGAAAGGTAGGCCTACTCTGTCTGGGGTGGAAAGGTAGACCTACTCTGTCTGGGATGGAAAGGTAGGCCTACTCTGTCTGGGGTGGAAAGGTAGGCCTACTCTGTCTGGGGTGGAAAGGTAGGCCTACTCTGTCTGGGGTGGAAAGGTAGGCCTACTCTGTCTGGGGTGGAAAGGTAGGCCTACTCTGTCTGGGGTGGAAAGGTAGGCCTACTCTGTCTGGGATGGAAAGGTAGGCCTAACTTTTGAAAGTACCATGCTCAGATTCAAAAATGAAGTCTTAGATTTAATTATTTTCAAATAGACACAGTGATTTGGCCTTGAAGAAACATGATCAGATGAACACATAGGTCTATCTCTCTGTCTGTTCTTAAGCTGCAAGATTCCGCTAATGTGTTAAATGACCTAGAATTCCCTGAAATGTTTATAAATTCTTGGACCTACAAAAACGATGATAGATTCATGCAACGCTTTTACATATTCAAGCAGATTCTTTCCGCCCTTACTCTTGTCCACAGTGGTCTGCGAACCCAGAACCCTCTGACCACGTAGCCCTGTTGCGCAATCAAAATTCCTTTGTTGTCATGTAATGCTTACAGGATGAAGAACGGTTTCTAAAAATGCCTATCTACTGCTCTGGTCTGTCCAAAACGTGAGGTTAAATGGTAGATGCTCTCTGCTATCCACTTTGTTTTAATTGTTATTTTGGGTATAGGGGAGGGTCACTTGTTTTTTTTTCACCCCCAAGGCATTCAGGGAGGGTTTAGGTTAAATATATTTTGCTGACGGGATGGTCATCCCATTTTCATTTCAGAGAGGTCTGATATTCTCCATGTAACCGTTATTATAAATAATGTTTCCCTCCTTTACATCACTTTGAGCAGAGTTCGCGGTGGTTCGGAGCAGGGCACCTGGTTCAATCCCTGGAAGCAGCGCCGGGGTTCCGAAACCAATGCAATTAACTTTCACCCGCGCCCGGGACAGATTCATTCGGATCCCCTCATTGTTCTCAATGGGGGATGTGATCGCGTGTGGTTAGACTCAGCGCTTCCCATTTACATAGGATAGGCCTAACGTTCTGATCATCGTTTCGAAATGCAGCGATTTTAAAGTATTCCGTGACGCTGATTATTTCAGAAAATAAGTTACTGAAAAGTCTCTTTCAGGGACTGCCTTTGCTTTACCAGATACTGTGTACTATTCTGGTGTTTGACAAACGCTCCGACTCAGTGCACACTAACCAGTGGATCGACTGGTCGATCTTTAAGCCATTACTAGTCGATTACCAAACATTTCTATGGAAATGCCAATGACAAAGCCTTGCGCTCATATTTTGTTTTTCCATTCGTCTTGGTCTGTTGGTAGTAGGTGTATTTGAGAAGCCCCGCGCGCCTGGTAGGAAAAATTTTCCCATTTTGAACCATTTCATTTGTCTGATGGGATAAACATTCCTGCCTACCCAGGGGACCAGGAGAGCTAAATAAAGTATGCCTACCGCGCTGGCCAATCAGATAGCTCAAATCACCGTGCCTACAACTTCCACGACCCCAGAGCAAAGTTTGATACAAGCCTAGGTGATATTTAATAACCTTTAAAAAACATGACCAGAGAGAGACTGTCAAAGAGTACAGCAAAGTTTGATACTAGCCTAGTTCAGTGTGCCCTCCTTTTCATATATATACAGTATACATATATATATATATATATATATTAACAAATGATTTGATGAAACATTGGCCTCACTGCTATTAGCCCATAGAAACACATTGAATAACAGATTCACACATTGAAAAACAGATAGTAAAAAACGAATCTAACGGAAGTTTGTTTTGAAGTGTCTGATATCTCAGAGATATAAGAAAGGCCTGGAAACGTCCTTCTTTTTAAGCATAATGAACCCCTTTTCTTAGACACTAAACTACTTCCATTAACGTTTTTAACTGCTACCGGGCTACCTTCATGACAGTCTACTGAGGCTTCTGGGAAATACACTCATACAGGGTTAAAATCATCTGAGTGGTAGATCTCCGCTTGCTTTTTGACTCCGAAGGTGACCTTGACTCCGAAGGTGACCTTGACTCCGAAGGTGACCTTGACTCCGAAGGTGACCTTGACACCGAAGGTGACCTTGACACCGAATGTGACCTTGACTCCGAAGTTATAACCTTGACTCCGAAGGTGACCTTGACACCGAATGTGACCTTGACACCGAAAAGGTTAGTGACCATTGCTCTGACTTATGATCAGAGTCAAATCCAGCATATTGCCTCTTTATAACGTCCCCAATATGTTCCAGGGACACCGTACTACTATGGCTGACCCTGTAAAACAAAACCTATCATACTACTATGACTGACCCTGTAAAACAACACCAATTATACTACTGTGGCTGACCCTGTAAAACAACACCTATCATACTACTGTGGCTGACCCTGTAAAACAACACCTATCATACTACTGTGGCTGACCCTGTAAAACAACACCTATCATACTACTGTGGCTGACCCTGTAAAACAACACCTATCATACTACTGTGGCTGACCCTGTAAAACAACACCTATCATACTACTGTGGCTGACCCTGTAAAACAACACCTATCATACTACTGTGGCTGACCCTGTAAAACAACACCTATCATACTACTGTGGCTGACCCTGTAAAACAACACCTATCATACTACTATGACTGACCCTGTAAAACAACACCTATCATACTACTATGACTGACCCTGTAAAACAACACCTATCATACTACTGTGGCTGACCCTGTAAAACAACACCTATCATACTACTATGACTGACCCTGTAAAACAACACCTATCATACTACTATGGCTGACCCTGTACAACAACACCTATCATACTACTATGACTGACCCTGTAAAACAACACCTATCATACTACTGTGGCTGACCCTGTAAAACAACACCTATCATACTACTGTGGCTGACCCTGTAAAACAACACCTATCATACTACTATGGCTGACCCTGTAAAACAACACCTATCATACTACTATGACTGACCCTGTAAAACAACACCTATCATACTACTATGACTGACCCTATAAAACAACACCTATCATACTACTATGACTGACCCTGTAAAACAACACCTATCATACTACTATGACTGACCCTGTAAAACAATACCTATCATACTACTATGACTGACCCTGTAAAACAACACCTATCATACTACTATGACTGACCCTGTAAAACAACACCTATCATACTACTATGACTGACCCTGTAAAACAACACCTATCATACTACTATGACTGACCCTGTAAAACAACACAATTCACTGCACCAGTCCGGTGTGTGACAATAAAACACACACATATATATATATTAATTAGATAAATTCATTAAAAAGATTATATATATATATATATCTGTGACCAAAAGAGAGGATATGGACTTCTGAGCCTGTAGCAACCAAAGTAACAAACTGACAGGATGTCAGGACCTTGATGGCAGCAGGTAGAGACAGGTAGCCTAGTCTGTTGTTCTGCCCCCTGAACAAGGCAGTTAAACCCCACTCTTCCCCGGGTAGAACGCCATTGTAAATCATTTGTTCTTAAATGACTTAGTCTAGTTAAATAATATATCAATGGTACAGATAGAGATTGTATTGCGTTGTCGATATAAGAGTCGATGGTGTAGTCCTGATGTAGGCTGTTATCTTAGTCCGTTACTCTGATGGACCAAAGACTCCTATTCATTCAATAGTTGGATAACAAACCTTGAAGCTTTTTAAAATTTTTATTAAGAAAAAACAACCCAAAAAAACTCTTAACAATCTACAGTCTATTTGATACAAGACCCTTCACATTTTACAGCATCATATTCACAAGTCTTCAATAAACGAGTCACGTCTGTAAAAAACAAAAACTTCAATGTGAAGGCATATCTTGTACAAACACACAACTGGGTACATTGAAGGACAATACAATACGTTATAGCACAACCCACTGGGTTATATTGAATACTCTGGCCCTTTAAGAACCATTCCCACGGTCCATCATAGATTATTATTTAAAAAATTACACTGTCCAATCACATGCTGTGAAAAACCCTGGTGAATAAGGTTGGTGTCGGTGGCACTGGTTTGGCAGAATATCGACAGACTTGGAACTTCCAACCAATAAGAAAAGGAGGGAAAACCTGGCATCAAAGATTTTTTTAAAGGTGACAAGATAATTAAGGGCCTGTGTAGAAGGAATAGTAAGCCATACTTTTAGAAACGGATGAGTCTTTGCTGTAGGTGTCAGTGGCAGTCAGACCCTCACCCTTTACAGTGGGGGAGTTCTCTGTGCCGGGTCCACTCAGAGGCGTACGTCTCCTTTTACACACCACGGCCCCAGAGTCAGCTTTCTCCAGGCCCGGCGTGGAAGAGTGAGTATCAGTCCACGTTGAAGCTATGTTACCAACACTACTGCCGTTGATCTCTTCCCCCTGAGCCTTGTCTTTGTCAGGCACAGACAGCTGGTCCTCTGGGAACCCAGTGGGGCTGGGTCTAGGGGACCACGGCAGGCCCGTGGTCACCTTTCTCTGGTAAGATCCTCTAGAGCCCCATCCTGCTGCCATGGAAGTGAAAGGAGAGTCTGGGTAGTAGGTGAGAGCGTGGGAGTTCTGTAGAGGCAGGGATTTAATCCCGTAAGGGAGCATGCTGCTAGAGTAGTCCCCTTCATAGGAACTGAGATCCAGTTTGTTGGGGCCAGCTCCTCCCTGTTGCATGGAGATAAACCACCTCTGGGAGGCGCTGTCCTCTGGCTGAGGGGAAAAGAGACTGTTGGTCTGGGGTACTGTCCTCTCGCTGTTGTAGAAGCGGTTCTGGGGCAGGTTGTTGATGACCTGGTCCTGGAAGAAAGGTTGCATGGCATAGCGAGCACCTGGGACGATCTGGTGGGAGCCGGTGGGGGAGGGGGTCAGTCGGTCACCCTCTGGAGCTGTGTACATCCTAGAATATCATAGGAGAAGAGAGATGTACACTGAGTGTATAAAACATTAAGGACACCTGCTCTATCCATGACACAGACTGACCAGGTGAATCCAGGTGAAAGCTATTATCACTTAATGATTTCACCTGTTAAATCCACTTCAATCAATGTAGATGAAGGGGAGGAGACAGGTCAAATAATTATGTTTAAGCCTTGAGACAATTGAGACATGGATTGTGTACGTGTGTCGTTCAGAGGGTGAATGGACAAGACAAAAGATTCAAGGGGCTTTGAATGCGTTATGGTAGTAGGTGCCAGAGCCACGCCAGTCGCTGCAGGGTTTTTCACACTCAACTGTTTCCTGTGTGTATCAAGAATGGTCCACCAACACAAAGGACATCCAGCCAATTTGACAAAGCATTGGAGTCTACACGGGCCAGCCTCCCTGTGGAGCGCTTTCCACACCTTGTAGAGTCTATGCCCTGACGAATTGAGGGGCTGTTGTGCGGGCAAAGGGGGCTGCAAACGCAATATTAGGAAGGTGTGCTTAATGTTTTGTACACTCGGTATATAAGGAAATGTGACAGGGATAAGACATTACGCCCCAAAAAAACTTGTGTTACGGTCATTTGTAAGTGAATAATAAATGTGGTGGAAACATTAAAGATGCTCACGAATCATAGTTATCCCTGAATCCTTTTGCAAACGGGTTGTGGTCAATTTTCAGTTGTGTGATCTATGGAAACAGAGAGTAGCAATTAGAAAACGGTGGTATAATGAGATAAAGGGTTGAGAGAGAGAGAGCAGGGGGAGAGAGAGAGAGCAGGGGGAGAGAGAGAGAGAGCATGGGGAGAGAGAGAGCTGGGGGAGAGAGAGAGAGCACGGGGAGAGAGAGAGAGCAGGGGGAGAGAGAGAGCACGGGGAGAGAGAGTGAGCAGGGGGAGAGAGAGAGAGAGCACGGGGGGAGAGAGAGAGAGAGCACGGGGAGAGAGAGAGAGAGAGAGAGCAGGGGGAGAGGATAGAGAGAGCACGGGGGGAGAGAGAGAGAGAGCAGGGGGAGAGGATAGAGAGAGAGAGAGCAGGGGGAGAGGACAGAGAGAGCAGGGGGAGAGGACAGAGAGAGAGAGCACGGGGAGAGAGAGAGAGCAGGGGGAGAGGACAGAGAGAGAGCATTGGGAGAGGACAGAGAGAGAGACAGGGAGAGAGAGAACAGGGGGAGAGGATAGAGAGAGCAGGGGGAGAGGACAGAGAGAGAGGGCACGGGGAAAGAGAGAGAGAGCAGGGGGAGAGAGAGAGAGAGCACGGGGGAGAGAGAGAGAGAGCACGGGGAGAGAGAGAGAGAGCAGGGGGAGAGGATAGAGAGAGCACGGGGGGAGAGAGAGAGAGAGCAGGGGGAGAGGACAGAGAGAGAGCATGGGGAGAGGACAGAGAGAGAGACAGGGAGAGAGAGAGCAGGGGGAGAGGATAGAGAGAGCAGGGGGAGAGGACAGAGAGAGAGAGCACGGGGAGAGAGAGAGCATGGGGAGAGGACAGAGAGAGAGAGAGCACGGGGAGAGAGAGAGAGCAGGGGGAGAGGACAGAGAGAGAGAGAGCACGGGGAGAGAGAGAGAGCAGGGGGAGAGGATAGAGAGAGCAGGGGGAGAGGACAGAGAGAGAGAGAGCACGGGGAGAGGATAGAGAGAGCAGGGGAGAGGACAGAGAGAGAGAGCAGGGGGAGAGGACAGAGAGAGAGCATGGGGAGAGGACAGAGAGAGAGACAGGGAGAGAGAGAGAGCAGGGGGAGAGGACAGAGAGAGAGAGAGCACGGGGAGAGAGAGAGAGAGCAGGGGGAGAGGACAGAGAGAGAGAGCACGGGGAGAGAGAGAGAGAGCACGGGGAGAGAGAGAGAGAGCAAGGGGAGAGGACAGAGAGAGAGCATGGGGAGAGGACAGAGAGAGAGAGAGCGAGGGGAGAGGACCGAGAGAGAACGAGAATGAGAGAGCAGAGGGAGAGGACAGAGAGAGAGAACGATAGTGAAAGATGCATTCTTACATCGGTGTTCTGATAGGCCGTGACGGCTATAAACTGGTTCTCAGGGAAGGTGAAGGTCTGGGTCTTTGGGTCACTGCTCATGTCCTCCAACCCCTCTGTCACCTCTACAATGTGTAGCCGCGGCTGATACTTGTGAAGAGACTGAAGAACTATCATCTGTACACAGAGGAACCGAACAGAAAGTCAACGGAGGAGACTTATTTGTGGGCCAAATCCTGTACGGGTGCAGCAGGTAGGTAGCCTAGCGGTAAGAGCGTTGGACTAGTAACAGAAAGGGTGCAAGATCCACAGACCTAAATATCTGTTGTTCTGCCCCTGAACAAGGCAGTTAACCCCACTGTTCCTAGGCGTCATTGAAAATAAGAATTAGTTCTTAACTGACTTGCCTAGTTAAATAAAGGTCAAATAAATAAATAATGACACATACCACTGACATCAATGCAAGTTTATGCGAATGTTTTCAGGATTTGACTTAATAAAGAAATCTATATGTATGTATGATCTTCATAATAATAACAATAAACTAAATGTTTGTTTATTTTGCTTTGCTTTTAAAACAATGAGCCTGGAAGTTACACATTAACCACAGTAGAAATTTTTTTTTACGATGAAAATATTTCGTACATAAATCAATATCAAATCAAATCAAATACATTCCCAGGCTTATTCGAATATATTTATATGTCCTTAAAATGACCCCCGCGTGCAGGTGGTATAAAGAAAAGCATCACCTGTGCGTTGTTGTTACTGCCTCCTTTGTTGTTGGTGAGCTTCAGTTTGCCGAACGAGATCTCCTGTCTCATCCAATGTGCTCCCGTGTTGGGAGATTCAGGATGGACGTACATTTTGTTTCCTAAAGAAGGAAAAATGTTTTTTAAATTGTTTTATTTAAAAATAAATGTAAAAAAAAAGATTGTTTCATAATCGCTGTGGTTACTGTAATCAAAACAACTATTTTAGAAGTCGTTTAGAATCTTTCTACTGCCTATAATTTATCGGATCATACCCTGCATATTATTGTCCGCCTTTCCGCAGGTGATCCATTTCCCGCCTTGGAACCTCCAGTGGTTGGGGTCAGCGAGCATGACCTCCACAAACACGTTGTAATGAGCAGAGAGATTCAGACCCATCAGGTTGAAACCCAGGAACGGGAACATCCGCCTGATAAACAGACAGGGATTCAAATGCGTGTGTGTGTTTTGCGTATTTTTAAATGTGCCAGATCTGGTGAGAATTTGAGAACAAATGAATGTGTGGGTGGTGTTTCAGAGAATACAGTTTCACAACATCAAATATAAATACAATGTGATGATGGCATCCTTTTCAGTATTCAGGCGCCTTTTTCCGTATTTTAATGGAGTATGAGAGAAGTTTCAGAGAATACAGTTTCACGACAATATGAAAGCACACTCGGCACCCGCCCGAACCGAAGCAGCTTTAGCCGCTGGCCACGTCGCACTCACCTGCCCTGTTTGGTGATAATCATCTCGGTCTGATGACGGTGGAACCTGAGCCAGAGAGGCCGGTTACAGAGGTAGACCTGAGCCCTCACCCCCGTGCCCGAGGGTAGGGGCACCGAGCCGATCCCGGAGCCGGTGCTGTATGGAGGGTAGAGACACCCACCCTGTCCTAACTGGTAGGCCGAGCCGAACTGATTGCGCCCCGCGGAGGAGAATCCCGTGGGAGGCAACACCGAGCTGAAGTGAAGCGATGTCGAATATCTGGATCCACCGGAACCCGTGTAAACGGTACCGGACTGAGAATAAGGGAATAACGAACATGGACTCGCCATGTCTCCAGTTTGCTTGGATGGGGGTGAGATATAATAGCGGTCTGGCCCGAGTCCGTCGGTGTATCGGCTAGCGCTGCCGGCCATAGCCGGGTCATCTGCACCCACCACCGGGGACTTTCTCCTCTCCTCCGGGCGGGGGGCGTCCTTGGGGGAAGGAAAGGTGTTGCTCTCTCCCTCTCCGAGCATGGTAATTTTTTTGTCAGGTAAGATTAAATGTTATTCGGTCCCACGGTCTTCTTCCAATTCTTCTCCGGGGCTTCTGTCAGAAGGGTTGGAGACGCACCGGAACCAGGGATCTTCTTGAAAAGTTCTGCATCCTTTGGAGAAATAAAAGTACAATATATATATATATCTATTTTAAGTATATCCAAAATATCCCAATTAGAATCGCATAGGCTATAGAGCTATACTTTCAATAGGCTACTGTAAATCAAGAGGCAGGGAAGTCCTCCGTCTGGCTGGCCGTGTGCACTGAGTTACCACTGTGTAAACTGACGGAGCTGCTCCCCTGTGATAACCTGCACGGGTGATTACGTGATTCCCGTTTCACACTCCCAATTTGCTGTGAAGGCCATGGGTGTGGCTTTTAGGATGGATCGTGATAGATGGCTCAGTCCACATATATTTACCCTTTTTTTGGGGGTGTGATATTTAACTGATTTTTTAAAAAAAAGTCAGTTTAAATGTTTTAGTTCATACAAAATGTTATTGCGCAGTAAAGGCTGATAGTGAAACGTTAAGCTACACTACATCTCCCAGATAAGGACCTATCAGAGAGGCGTGAGTTTTATTCTGCTCTGTACATTTAAAAAGAATACAGGAGTAGCCTACTTCTCCTGGCCTATATTTAGCTTATTATTATTATTATCCATTTTATTCATTTAGCAGACGGTCTTATTCAGAGTGACTTACACTCAGTGTATTCATCTACAGATAGCTAGGTGGGACAACCTCATATAACAGTCGTAGTCAGTACATTCATCTACAGATAGCTAGGCGGGACAACCTCATATAACAGTCGTAGTCAGTACATTCATCTACAGATAGCTAGACGGGACAACCTCATATCACAGTCGTAGTCAGTACATTCATCTACAGATAGCTAGACGGGACAACTTCATATCACAGTCGTAGTCAGTACATTCATCTACAGATAGCTAGACGGGACAACCTCATACCACAGTCGTAGTCAGTACATTTGTCCTCAATAAAGTAGTTGTGAGCAAGGTCAGAGTTAGTAAGGTGGTGGGGGGGACGGGACGGGGGGAGGGTGTCAAGTGAGAGTATTTTTTCTACTTATATATTTCAACCTCTTGTAGTAAATGTTAAATGTTGTGTATTTTTTGTTGTTGTCGTAACATCCTAAATAAAACTGTACATCCAGGTTTCCCGTGCCCCTCCCCCCCCCCCCCCCCCTCCACCTATCGCTAGTTATTTGTGTATTCCCGGCAGACAACGCTCATTGAACTATCTCTCTACAGCCCGTCAGGTCATTGACCGGCGGATGATCGACAATTATCACGTCATTATAGAACCCTTCACTAAGACACATAGGGCCTTTACCTCCCCCGGACCCCGCGGTATATCTAAATGTTTGTTTAGGCTCTCTTCTCTGTCATATTGATTTATAATAGCAAGATGCTAACTAGAAAATTAGAACTATTTAATTACGGAGTAGCAATTCAATTGATAGCACCGATATGTGTAGTAAAATTCGTCTGTTAGACCTATACAGAGGAATTAGCTACGGTAAATTATTGCATGGCCATTTATACCTTTCACTTAACAATTCGTTTTCTTGTAAACCACATGACAAATTGTATGAGATTTGTTTTCAGAAATGCCGAGACCTGAGGGTTTGTATAAAGGTGTGAAAACACTCTATGGAAAGTTGTCACCCTCATCGAAACAGACACGAGTATTATTTGTGCTCACGCTTTCCACGGTATTTCTCATGTAGCGCTACAGAATCAGGTTTGGGCGACAAAGGTTTGACTTGTTATGTTCCCTGATATATTAAGTAGGCCTGTAATGTTATGTTCCCTGATATATTAAGTAGGCCTGTAATGTTTTCAATTGGTTTTTTCTATTTCATTTTGTTAATTGTATTTTTTTGTCTACAAAATTATTAGTCTATAGAATAACCTAAACGGGTTGTTCAGACAATTATTAGATAATTTCATAAATTATTTTCCAAATAGTTTGTTTAGACTATGGCTAAAATTTAGTATATTTCCTTCAATTTTAAGATAATTTAATTAATATATATTTTCACATCCGGAGTTCACAATAAATTCAGAGTGATGAATTTGCATGAATTTCCAGAGAGATGAGTCTACGTTACAGTCCCACCGGACTGCCCTATTGTGAACAGAGGTGGAAACGGTCAATTATCTTTCCGTTTGAAGAAGCCTGTGATGTGTCGCCGAACCGACAGCCCGCTGTAGGAACTGCTTTACAGATACAAACATATTGGTGACACAAAGCTCCGACTGCATTGAAGCAGCAGCGGTCGGTCAAATATAGTGCACTGATTTCACTGACAGAATATATATATATTTTTTTTTTAATGAAATTCTTAAAATATAATTTCTGTAACTTATCTTGTAACATATATATTTAGGAATTGTTAATGCATGAATCTGTACCGATGTTTAAATAGGATTAGTCAATTTATATTATATACAAATGAATAGAACAAACTTACCAATCTTGGTCCTTGTTTGGCCTACTTCGTTTTCAAATGAGGCTAATAAATAGACCTAATACATTTTTAAAAAAATACGAAAATAGGCTGCAATTTGGAAATAAATAAATACGCGACATATATTTTTTGTTGTTTTCAATCACAATAATAAAAATAAGAGCGATCGTTAATTTGTAAGCATTTCAACGCATCTTCTCCTTGTTTTGAAGGAGATGGTTAAAGTATGCGCTTATATGTAGTCTACTGGCTATAGGATCCTTTCTTGCGGTTCAGCTGCAACCGTCCCAGTTTAGGAGCGCTCTCTTGTGTCGAAGTTGCGCACATAGCAGCCTCTTATTCATTTTAGCTTTCGATTCCCAAGAGCTACTGGGCAAGCAGAATATAAACAGAATTATAGGCCTTCAACACGAGAAACACGCTGCCAGCAACAACGCAGGGTATGCTGTAGCGATTGCTTCACTCGGTGATACTCAATAGGGGCCCCCTAAATAGTCGTACAATTTCACGATTAATTGTAGTTGTGCTAGATTCTAGAACATCGGAGCAGAACGGGAAAACACATTAATAGTAGTGGCAATGAAACGGCCAGGATGCTCCTAGCCAACTGATAAGGCGTATTTAGAGGCACAAACCTGCACATGACCGGGACTGACGTCCGTCCACGTCACATCGAACTGAAACACACGTTTACTGATGAAATTAATTATCACACACCAATCAACTACTTGGTACGTGATGTCTCTCTCACTCTCTCTCAATTCAATGGGCTTTATTGACATGGGCAACATATGTTTACATCGCCAAAGCAAGTGAAATATATAATAACACAAGTGAAATAAACATGTAAAAATTACAAATTAAACATTACACTCCCAAAAGTTTCAAAGGAATAGAGACATTTAAAATGTCATATTATGTATATATACAGTGTTGTAAGGATGTGCAAATAGTTAAAGTACAAAAGGGAAAATTAAATCAACATGAATATGGGTTGTATTTACAATGGTGTTTGTTCTTCACTGGTTGCCCTTTTCTTGTTGCAACAGGTCACACATCTGGCTGCTGTGATGTCACACTGTGGTATTTCACCCAGTAGATAATGAGAGTTTATCAAAATTGGATTTGTTTTTCGAATTCTTTGTGGGTCTGTGTAACCTGAGATGTCTTGATATATTTATTTAACAAGCATTTCGCTACACTCGCATTAACATCTGCTAACCATGTGTATGTGACCAAATAACATTAGAATAGATTTGATTTTATAAACCAGTGGTCCATTGTATATGATGAGATGAGTGGTACAGATATTTTTGGTTTAGGTTAACTGTATAATATGCTTTTAGGAGACAGGGTAGTATCAGGGACATGGTTGATCCCTGCTGCCAATGGAGGAATTTCTAGAACTTTCTGATGGCCTTTTCCTGTTCAAAGACCAACAGATTGATGATGCTGTGAGTGGATCCCATCAAGATGAATAAATCAAATTAAATTGTATTTGTCACATGTTTTTCGTAAACAACATATGTGGACTAATAGTGAAATGCTTAGTTACAGGCCTTTCCCAACAATGCAGAGATAAAAGAGAAATAACAGAAAAATAATAGCACGAGGAATACATTCACACTGAGTAACGATAACATGGCTATAAACACGGGGTACTCGTACCGAGTTGATATGCTGAGGTATGAGGTAATAACATGGCTATAAACACGGGGTACTCGTACCGAGTTGATATGCTGATGTATGAGGTAATAACTTGGCTATAAACACGGGGTACTCGTACCGAGTTGATATGCTGAGGTATGAGGTAATAACATGGCTATATACACGGGGTACTCGTACGGAGTTGATATGCAGGGGTATGAGGTAATAACTTGGCTATATACACGGGGTACTCGTACCGAGTTGATATGCTGAGGTATGAGGTAATAACATGGCTATATACACGGGGTACTCGTACCGAGTTGATATGCTGGGGTATGAGGTAATAACATGGCTATATACACGGGGTACTCGTACGGAGTTGATATGCAGGGGTATGAGGTAATAACTTGGCTATATACACGGGGTACTCGTACCGAGTTGATATGCTGGGGTATGAGGTAATAACTTGGCTATATACACGGTGTACTCGTACGGAGTTGATATGCTGAGGGATAACATGGCTGTATACACGGGGTACTCGTACCGAGTTGATATGCTGAGGTATGAGGTAATAACATGGCTATATACACAGGGTACTCGTACCGAGTTGACATGCTGAGGTATGAGGTAATAACATGGCTATATACACGGGGTAATCGTACCGAGTTGATATGCTGAGGTATGAGGTAATAACATGGCTATATACACAGGGTACTCGTACCGAGTTGATATGCTGAGGTATGAGGTAATAACATGGCTATATACACGGGGTACTCGTACCGAGTTGATATGCTGGGGAATGAGGTAATAACATGGCTATATACACGGGGTACTCGTACCGAGTTGATATGCTGAGGTATGAGGTAATAACATGGCTATATACACGGGGTACTCGTACGGAGTTGATATGCAGGGGTATGAGGTAATAACTTGGCTATATACACATGGTACTCGTACGGAGTTGATATGCAGGGGTATGAGGTAATAACTTGGCTATATACACGGGGTACTCGTACCGAGTTGATATGCTGGGGTATGAGGTAATAACTTGGCTATATACACGGTGTACTCGTACGGAGTTGATATGCTGAGGGATAACATGGCTGTATACACGGGGTACTCGTACCGAGTTGACATGCAGGGGTATGAGGTAAAAACTTGGCTATAAACACGGGGTACTCGTACCGAGTTGATATGCAGGGGTATGAGGTAATAACATGGCTATATACATGGGGTACTCGTACCGAGTTGACATGCAGGGGTATGAGGTAAAAACTTGGCTATAAACACGGGGTACTCGTACCGAGTTGATATGCAGGGGTATGAGGTAATAACATGGCTATATACACAGGGTACTCGTACCGAGTTGATATGCTGAGGTATGAGGTAATAACATGGCTATATACACGGGGTACTCGTACCGAGTTGATATGCGGAGGTATGAGGTAATAACATGGCTATATACACGGGGTACTCGTACCGAGTTGATATGCTGATGTATGAGGTAATAACATGGCTATATACACGGGGTACTCGTACCGAGTTGATATGCTGAGGTATGAGGTAATAACATGGCTATATACACGGGGTACTCGTACCGAGTTGATATGCTGAGGTATGAGGTAATAACTTGGCTATATACACAGGGTACTCGTACCGAGTTGATATGCTGGGGTATGAGGTAATAACATGGCTATATACACGGGGTACTCGTACCGAGTTGATATGCTGAGGTATGAGGTAATATAATGGCTATATACACGGGGTACTCGTACCAAGTTGATATGCTGGGGTATGAGGTAATAACATGGCTATATACACGGGGTACTCGTACCGAGTTGATATGCTGAGGTATGAGGTAATGGAGGTAGATATGTACATATAGGTAGGGTTAAATTGCCTAGACAACAGGATAGATAATAGACAGTAACAGCAGTATACTGTAGGTAGGGGAAAAGTATAGATAATAGACAGTAACAGCAGTATACTGTAGGTAGGGGTAAAGGATAGATAATAGACAGTAACAGCAGTATACTGTAGGTAGTGTTAAAGGATAGATAATAGTCAGTAACAGCAGTATACTGTAGGTAAGGGTAAAGGATAGATAATAGACAGTAACAGCAGGATACTGTAGGTAGGGGTAAAGGATAGATAATAGACAGTAACAGCAGGATACTGTAGGTAGGGGTAAAGGATAGATAATAGACAGTAACAGCAGTATACTGTAGGTAGGGGTAAAGGATAGATAATAGACAGTAACAGCAGTATACTGTAGGTAGGGGTAAAGGATAGATAATAGACAGTAACAGCAGGATACTGTAGGTAGGGGTAAAGGATAGATAATAGACAGTAACAGCAGTATACTGTAGGTAGGGGTAAAGGATAGATAATAGACAGTAACAGCAGTATACTGTAGGTAGTGTTAAAGGATAGATAATAGTCAGTAACAGCAGTATACTGTAGGTAAGGGTAAAGGATAGATAATAGACAGTAACAGCAGGATACTGTAGGTAGGGGTAAAGGATAGATAATAGACAGTAACAGCAGTATACTGTAGGTAGGGGTAAAGGATAGATAATAGACAGTAACAGCAGGATACTGTAGGTAGGGGTAAAGGATAGATAATAGACAGTAACAGCAGTATACTGTAGGTAGGGGTAAAGGATAGATAATAGACAGTAACAGCAGTATACTGTAGGTAGGGGTAAAGGATAGATAATAGACAGTAACAGCAGGATACTGTAGGTAGGGGTAAAGGATAGATAATAGACAGTAACAGCAGGATACTGTAGGTAGGGTTAAAGGATAGATAATAGACAGTAACAGCAGTATACTGTAGGTAGTGTTAAAGGATAGATAATAGTCAGTAACAGCAGGATACTGTAGGTAGTGTTAAAGGATAGATAATAGACAGTAACAGCAGTATACTGTAGGTAGGGGTAAAGGATAGATAATAGACAGTAACAGCAGGATACTGTAGGTAGGGGTAAAGGATAGATAATAGACAGTAACAGCAGGATACTGTAGGTAGGGGTAAAGGATAGATAATAGACAGTAACAGCAGGATACTGTAGGTAGGGGTAAAGGATAGATAATAGACAGTAACAGCAGGATACTGTAGGTAGGGTTAAAGGATAGATAATAGACAGTAACAGCAGTATACTGTAGGTAGTGTTAAAGGATAGATAATAGTCAGTAACAGCAGGATACTGTAGGTAGTGTTAAAGGATAGATAATAGACAGTAACAGCAGTATACTGTAGGTAGGGGTAAAGGATAGATAATAGACAGTAACAGCAGGATACTGTAGGTAGGGGTAAAGGATAGATAATAGACAGTAACAGCAGGATACTGTAGGTAAGGGTAAAGGATAGATAATAGACAGTAACAGCAGGATACTGTAGGTAGGGGTAAAGGATAGATAATAGTCAGTAACAGCAGGATACTGTATCTGTTAGTGCAAAAGGGTCAATGCAGATAGTCCGGGTAGCTATTGGTTAACTATTTAACTAACTATTTAACAGTCTTATGGCTTGGGGGGTAGAAGCTGTTCAGGATCCTGTTAGTTGGAGACTTGGTGCTCCGGTACCACTTGCTGTGGGGTAGCAGAGAGAACAGTCTATGAATGGGGTGGCTGGAGTCTTTGATCATTTTTAAGGGCCTTCCTCTGACACCGCCTGGTATAGTGGTTCTGGATGGCTGGAGTCTTCCTCTGACACCGCCTGGTATAGAGGTCCTGGATGGCTGGAGTCTTCCTCTGAAACCGCCTGGTATAGAGGTCCTGGATGGCTGGAGTCTTCCTCTGACACTGCCTGGTATAGAGGTCCTGAATGGCAGGGAGCTCAGCCCCAGTGATGTACTCGACTGTACCCTCTGTGGCATCGGATGCCAAGCCATACCAGGCGGTGATGCAGCCAGTCAAGTGCTCTCAACGGTGCAGCTGTATAACGTTTTGAGGATGAAAGGCCCATGAAAAGTATTTTCAGCCTCCTGAGGGGTAGAGGGGTTGTCGTGATCTCTTTACGACTGTGTTGGTGAGGGTCATCTGTCGGGGGGGTCATCTGTCTCTTTTCAGCCTCCTGAGGGGGTAGAGGGGTTGTCGTGACCTCTTTATGACTGTGTTGGTGTGTGTTGACGATGATCATTCATCTTTTGATCGGTTGGGGGGGGGGGGGCTCATCTGTTGATCTGTTGGGGGTGGGTGGGGGGGGTCATCTGTGAATCTGTTGGGGGGTCTTTAAGCTGATAGCAGCTTAAAGACCCTATAAAAAACATCCTGTCACAACATGAACTTTAAGGCCACAGTCAAACCCCAGATGCTGCTGACTGGGCCTTTTTACATGTGAAAGACAGGCTGATGGTGAAGAGATGACTGTAGCTGTCCCACCTCAAATCAACTCCACAGAGACACTGGGCCTTTTTACATGTGAAAGACAGGCTGATGGTGAAGGGATGACTGTAGCTGTCCCACCTCAAATCAACTCCACAGAGACACTGGGCCTTTTTACATGTGAAAGACAGGCTGATGGTGAAGAGATGACTGTAGCTGTCCCACTTCAAATCAACTCCAGAGAGACTCTATCTTTTAATTTATTCTGTTTTAATAAAAACCTATTTAAAACCAGTTAAAAAGGTCCCATTTTCAGGACGGTGTTTATCAAGGTATATTCATCTGAGGAATGTGTGTTTTGATCGGACTCTGAATAGCCTGACATTTCTTTTGCCTGTTCTGTGACTGTGATTAGTATTTTAATGTTATTTATTTAACCTTTATTTAACCTTTATTTAACCTTTATTTAACCTTTATTTAACCTTTATTTAACCTTTATTTAACTCGGCAAGTCAGTTAAGAACAAATTCTTATTTACAATGACAGCCTACCGGGGAACAGTGGGTTAACTGCCAGTGGCAGAATGACAGATTTTTACCTTGTCAGCTCAGGGATTTGATCTTGCAACTTTTTGGTTACTAGTCCAACCCTCTAACCACTAGGCTACCTGTCTCTAACCACTAGGCTACCTGTCTCTAACCACTAGGCTACCTGTCTCTAACCACCAGGCTATCTGCCTCTAACCACTAGGCTCCCTGTCTCTAACCACTAGGCTACCTGTCTCTAACCACTAGGCTACCTGTCTCTAACCACTAGGCTTCCTGTCTCTAACCACTAGGCTACCTGCCTCTAACCACTAGGCTACCTGTCTCTAACCACTAGGCTGCCTGCTCTAACCACTAGGCTACCTGTCTCTAACCACTAGGCTTCCTGTCTCTAACCACTAGGCTACCTGTCTCTAACCACTAGGCTACCTGCTCTAACCACTAGGCTACCTGTCTCTAACCACTAGGCTACCTGCTCTAACCACTAGGCTACCTGCTCTAACCACTAGGCTACCTGCTCTAACCACTAGGCTACCTGTCTCTAACCACTAGGCTTCCTGTCTCTAACCACTAGGCTACCTGTCTCTAACCAATAGGCTACCTGTCTCTAACCACCAGGCTATCTGCCTCTAACCACTAGGCTCCCTGTCTCTAACCACTAGGCTACCTGTCTCTAACCACTAGGATACCTGTCTCTAACCACTAGGCTACCTGCCTCTAACCACTAGGCTACCTGTCTCTAACCACTAGGCTACCTGTCTCTAACCACTAGGCTACCTGTCTCTAACCACTAGGCTACCTGTCTCTAACCACTAGGCTACCTGCTCTAACCACTAGGCTACCTGCTCTAACCACTAGGCTGCCTGCCTCTAACCACTAGGCTACCTGTCTCTAACCACTAGGCTGCCTGCTCTAACCACTAGGCTACCTGTCTCTAACCACTAGGCTGCCTGCCGCCCACTAGGCTACCTGTCTCTAACCATTAGGCTACCTGTCTCTAACCACTAGGCTTCCTGTCTCTAACCACTAGGCTACCTGCCTCTAACCACTAGGCTACCTGTCTCTAACCACTAGGCTGCCTGCTCTAACCACTAGGCTACCAGTCTCTAACCATTAACCACTAGGCTACCTGTCTCTAACCACTAGGCTACCTGTCTCTAACCACTAGGCTACCTGCCTCTAACCACTAGGCTTCCTGTCTCTAACCACTAGGCTACCTGCCTCTAACCACTAGGCTACCTGCCTCTAACCACTAGGCTTCCTGTCTCTAACCACTAGGCTACCTGCCTCTAACCACTAGGCTACCTGCTATAACCACTAGGCTACCTGTCTCTAACCACTAGGCCACCTGCTCTAACCACTAGGCTACCTGTCTCTAACCACTAGGCTACCTGTCTCTAACCACTAGGCTACCTGTCTCTAACCACTAGGCTACCTGTCTCTAACCACTAGGCTACCTGCTCTAACCACTAGGCTACCTGCTCTAACCACTAGTCTACCTGTCTCTAACCACTAGGCTACCTGTCTCTAACCACTAGGCTACCTGTCTCTAACCACTAGGCTACCTGCTCTAACCACTAGGCTGCCTGCCTCTAACCACTAGGCTACCTGTCTCTAACCACTAGGCTGCCTGCTCCAACCACTAGGCTACCTGTCTCTAACCACTAGGCTGCCTGCCGCCCACTAGGCTACCTGTCTCTAACCACTAGGCTACCTGTCTCTAACCACTAGGCTGCCTGCCGCCCACTAGGCTACCTACTCTAACCACCAGGCTACCTGCTCTAACCACTAGGCTACCTGCCTCTAACCACTAGGCTTCCTGTCTCTAACCACTAGGCTACCTGCCTCATACCACTAGGCTACCTGCCTAAAACCACTAGGCTACCTGCCTCTAACCACTAGGCTACCTGCTCTAACCACTAGGCTACCTGCCTCTAACCACTAGGCTTCCTGTCTCTAACCACTAGGCTACCTGCCTCTAACCACTAGGCTACCTGCCTCTAACCACTAGGCTTCCTGTCTAACCACTAGGCTGCCTGCCGCCCACTAGGCTACCTACTCTAACCACTAGGCTACCTGCTCTAACCACTAGGCTACCTGCCTCTAACCACTAGGCTTCCTGTCTCTAACCACTAGGCTACCTGCCTCATACCACTAGGCTACCTGCCTAAAACCAATAGGCTACCTGCCTCTAACCACTAGGCTACCTGCTCTAACCACTAGGCTACCTGCCTCTAACCACTAGGCTACCTGTCTCTAACCACTAGTCTACCTGCCTCTAACCACTAGGCTACCTGCTCTAACCACTAGGCTACCTGCCTCTAACCACTAGACTTCCTGTCTGTAACCACTAGGCTACCTGTCTCTAACCACTAGGCTGCCTGCCTCTAACCACTAGGCTACCTGCTCTAACCACTAGGCTACCTGTCTCTAACCACTAGGCTGCCTGCTCCAACCACTAGGCTACCTGTCTCTAACCACTAGGCTGCCTGCCGCCCACTAGGCTACCTGTCTCTAACCACTAGGCTACCTGCCTCTAACCACTAGGCTTCCTGTCTCTAACCACTAGGCTACCTGTCTCTAACCACTAGGCTACCTGTCTCTAACCACCAGGCTATCTGCCTCTAACCACTAGGCTCCCTGTCTCTAACCACTAGGCTACCTGTCTCTAACCACTAGGCTACCTGTCTCTAACCACTAGGCTACCTGCCTCTAACCACTAGGCTACCTGTCTCTAACCACTAGGCTACCTGTCTCTAACCACTAGGCTACCTGTCTCTAACCACTAGGCTACCTGTCTCTAACCACTAGGCTACCTGCTCTAACCACTAGGCTACCTGCTCTAACCACTAGTCTACCTGTCTCTAACCACTAGGCTACCTGTCTCTAACCACTAGGCTACCTGTCTCTAACCACTAGGCTACCTGCTCTAACCACTAGGCTGCCTGCCTCTAACCACTAGGCTACCTGTCTCTAACCACTAGGCTGCCTGCTCCAACCACTAGGCTACCTGTCTCTAACCACTAGGCTGCCTGCCGCCCACTAGGCTACCTGTCTCTAACCACTAGGCTACCTGTCTCTAACCACTAGGCTGCCTGCCGCCCACTAGGCTACCTACTCTAACCACTAGGCTACCTGCTCTAACCACTAGGCTACCTGCCTCTAACCACTAGGCTTCCTGTCTCTAACCACTAGGCTACCTGCCTCATACCACTAGGCTACCTGCCTAAAACCACTAGGCTACCTGCCTCTAACCACTAGGCTACCTGCTCTAACCACTAGGCTACCTGCCTCTAACCACTAGGCTTCCTGTCTCTAACCACTAGGCTACCTGCCTCTAACCACTAGGCTACCTGCCTCTAACCACTAGGCTTCCTGTCTAACCACTAGGCTGCCTGCCGCCCACTAGGCTACCTACTCTAACCACTAGGCTACCTGCTCTAACCACTAGGCTACCTGCCTCTAACCACTAGGCTTCCTGTCTCTAACCACTAGGCTACCTGCCTCATACCACTAGGCTACCTGCCTAAAACCACTAGGCTACCTGCCTCTAACCACTAGGCTACCTGCTCTAACCACTAGGCTACCTGCCTCTAACCACTAGGCTACCTGTCTCTAACCACTAGTCTACCTGCCTCTAACCACTAGGCTACCTGCTCTAACCACTAGGCTACCTGCCTCTAACCACTAGACTTCCTGTCTGTAACCACTAGGCTACCTGTCTCTAACCACTAGGCTGCCTGCCTCTAACCACTAGGCTACCTGCTCTAACCACTAGGCTACCTGTCTCTAACCACTAGGCTGCCTGCTCTAACCACTAGGCTACCTGTCTCTAACCACTAGGCTACCTGTCTCTAACCACTAGGCTACCTGCCTCTAACCACTAGGCTACCTGCTATAACCACTAGGCTACCTGTCTCTAACCACTAGGCCACCTGCTCTAACCACTAGGCTACCTGTCTCTAACCACTAGGCTACCTGTCTCTAACCACTAGGCTACCTGTCTCTAACCACTAGGCTACCTGTCTCTAACCACTAGGCTACCTGCTCTAACCACTAGGCTACCTGCTCTAACCACTAGTCTACCTGTCTCTAACCACTAGGCTACCTGTCTCTAACCACTAGGCTACCTGCTCTAACCACTAGGCTGCCTGCCTCTAACCACTAGGCTACCTGTCTCTAACCACTAGGCTGCCTGCTCCAACCACTAGGCTACCTGTCTCTAACCACTAGGCTGCCTGCCGCCCACTAGGCTACCTACTCTAACCACTAGGCTACCTGCTCTAACCACTAGGCTACCTGCCTCTAACCACTAGGCTTCCTGTCTCTAACCACTAGGCTACCTGCCTCATACCACTAGGCTACCTGCCTAAAACCACTAGGCTACCTGCCTCTAACCACTAGGCTACCTGCTCTAACCACTAGGCTACCTGCCTCTAACCACTAGGCTACCTGTCTCTAACCACTAGTCTACCTGCCTCTAACCACTAGGCTACCTGCTCTAACCACTAGGCTACCTGCCTCTAACCACTAGACTTCCTGTCTGTAACCACTAGGCTACCTGTCTCTAACCACTAGGCTGCCTGCCTCTAACCACTAGGCTACCTGCTCTAACCACTAGGCTACCTGTCTCTAACCACTAGGCTGCCTGCTCTAACCACTAGGCTACCTGTCTCTAACCACTAGGCTACCTGTCTCTAACCACTAGGCTACCTGCCTCTAACCACTAGGCTACCTGCTATAACCACTAGGCTACCTGTCTCTAACCACTAGGCCACCTGCTCTAACCACTAGGCTACCTGTCTCTAACCACTAGGCTACCTGTCTCTAACCACTAGGCTACCTGTCTCTAACCACTAGGCTACCTGTCTCTAACCACTAGGCTACCTGCTCTAACCACTAGGCTACCTGCTCTAACCACTAGTCTACCTGTCTCTAACCACTAGGCTACCTGTCTCTAACCACTAGGCTACCTGTCTCTAACCACTAGGCTACCTGCTCTAACCACTAGGCTGCCTGCCTCTAACCACTAGGCTACCTGTCTCTAACCACTAGGCTGCCTGCTCCAACCACTAGGCTACCTGTCTCTAACCACTAGGCTGCCTGCCGCCCACTAGGCTACCTGTCTCTAACCACTAGGCTACCTGTCTCTAACCACTAGGCTGCCTGCCGCCCACTAGGCTACCTACTCTAACCACTAGGCTACCTGCTCTAACCACTAGGCTACCTGCCTCTAACCACTAGGCTTCCTGTCTCTAACCACTAGGCTACCTGCCTCATACCACTAGGCTACCTGCCTAAAACCACTAGGCTACCTGCCTCTAACCACTAGGCTACCTGCTCTAACCACTAGGCTACCTGCCTCTAACCACTAGGCTTCCTGTCTCTAACCACTAGGCTACCTGCCTCTAACCACTAGGCTACCTGCCTCTAACCACTAGGCTTCCTGTCTAACCACTAGGCTGCCTGCCGCCCAATAGGCTACCTACTCTAACCACTAGGCTACCTGCTCGAACCACTAGGCTACCTGCCTCTAACCACTAGGCTTCCTGTCTCTAACCACTAGGCTACCTGCCTCATACCACTAGGCTACCTGCCTAAAACCACTAGGCTACCTGCCTCTAACCACTAGGCTACCTGCTCTAACCACTAGGCTACCTGCCTCTAACCACTAGGCTACCTGTCTCTAACCACTAGTCTACCTGCCTCTAACCACTAGGCTACCTGCTCTAACCACTAGGCTACCTGCCTCTAACCACTAGACTTCCTGTCTGTAACCACTAGGCTACCTGTCTCTAACCACTAGGCTGCCTGCCTCTAACCACTAGGCTACCTGCTCTAACCACTAGGCTACCTGTCTCTAACCACTAGGCTGCCTGCTCTAACCACTAGGCTACCTGTCTCTAACCACTAGGCTACCTGTCTCTAACCACTAGGCTACCTGCCTCTAACCACTAGGCTACCTGCTATAACCACTAGGCTACCTGTCTCTAATCACTAGGCCACCTGCTCTAACCACTAGGCTACCTGCTCTAACCACTAGGCTACCTGTCTCTAACCACTAGGCTACTTGCTCTAACCACTAGGCTACCTGTCTCTAACCACTAGGCTACCTGCTCTAACCACTAGGCTACCTGTCTCTAACCACTAGGCTACCCGCTCTAACCACTAGGCTACCTGTCTCTAACCACTAGGCTACCTGCTCTAACCACTAGGCTACCTGTCTCTAACCACTAGGCTACCTTCTCTAACCACTAGGCTACCTGTCTCTAACCACTAGGCTACCACCGCCCACTAGGCTACCTGTCTCTAACCACTAGGCTACCTGTCTCTAACCACTAGGCTACCTGTCTCTAACCACTAGGCTGCCTGCTCTAACCACTAGGCTACCTGTCTCTAACCACTAGGCTACCTGCCTCTAACCACTAGGCTACCTGTCTCTAACCACTAGGCTACCTGTCTCTAACCACTAGGCTGCCTGTCTCTAACCACTAGGCTACCTGCTCTAACCACTAGGCTACCTGTCTCTAACCACTAGGCTACCTGCTCTAACCACTAGTCTACCTGCTCTAACCACTAGGCTACCTGCTCTAACCACTAGGCTACCTGTCTCTAACCACTAGGCTTCCTGTCTCTAACCACTAGGCTACCTGTCTCTAACTACTAGGCTACCTGTCTCTAACCACTAGGCTACCTGTCTCTAACCACTAGGCTACCTGTCTCTAACCACTAGGCTACCTGTCTCTAACCACTAGGCTACCTGTCTCTAACCACTAGGCTACCTGTCTCTAACCACTAGGCTTCCTGTCTCTAACCACTAGGCTACCTGCCTCTAACCACTAGGCTACCTGTCTCTAACCACTAGGCTACCTGTCTCTAACCACTAGGCTTCCTGTCTCTAACCACTAGGCTACCTGCTCTAACCACTAGGCTACCTGTCTCTAACCACTAGGCTGCCTGCCGCCCACTAGGCTACCTGTCTCTAACCACTAGGCTACCTGTCTCTAACCACTAGGCTTCCTGTCTCTAACCACTAGGCTACCTGCCTCTAACCACTAGGCTACCTGTCTCTAACCACTAGGCTGCCTGCTCTAACCACTAGGCTACCTGTCTCTAACCATTAACCACTAGGCTACCTGTCTCTAACCACTAGGCTACCGGTCTCTAACCACTAGGCTTCCTGTCTCTAACCACTAGGCTACCTGTCTCTAACCACTAGGCTGCCTGCTCCAACCACTAGGCTACCTGTCTCTAACCACTAGGCTGCCTGCCGCCCACTAGGCTACCTGTCTCTAACCACTAGGCTACCTGCCTCTAACCACTAGGCTTCCTGTCTCTAACCACTAGGCTACCTGTCTCTAACCACTAGGCTACCTGTCTCTAACCACCAGGCTATCTGCCTCTAACCACTAGGCTCCCTGTCTCTAACCACTAGGCTACCTGTCTCTAACCACTAGGCTACCTGTCTCTAACCACTAGGCTACCTGCCTCTAACCACTAGGCTACCTGTCTCTAACCACTAGGCTACCTGTCTCTAACCACTAGGCTACCTGTCTCTAACCACTAGGCTACCTGTCTCTAACCACTAGGCTACCTGCTCTAACCACTAGGCTACCTGCTCTAACCACTAGTCTACCTGTCTCTAACCACTAGGCTACCTGTCTCTAACCACTAGGCTACCTGTCTCTAACCACTAGGCTACCTGCTCTAACCACTAGGCTGCCTGCCTCTAACCACTAGGCTACCTGTCTCTAACCACTAGGCTGCCTGCTCCAACCACTAGGCTACCTGTCTCTAACCACTAGGCTGCCTGCCGCCCACTAGGCTACCTGTCTCTAACCACTAGGCTACCTGTCTCTAACCACTAGGCTGCCTGCCGCCCACTAGGCTACCTACTCTAACCACTAGGCTACCTGCTCTAACCACTAGGCTACCTGCCTCTAACCACTAGGCTTCCTGTCTCTAACCACTAGGCTACCTGCCTCATACCACTAGGCTACCTGCCTAAAACCACTAGGCTACCTGCCTCTAACCACTAGGCTACCTGCTCTAACCACTAGGCTACCTGCCTCTAACCACTAGGCTTCCTGTCTCTAACCACTAGGCTACCTGCCTCTAACCACTAGGCTACCTGCCTCTAACCACTAGGCTTCCTGTCTAACCACTAGGCTGCCTGCCGCCCACTAGGCTACCTACTCTAACCACTAGGCTACCTGCTCTAACCACTAGGCTACCTGCCTCTAACCACTAGGCTTCCTGTCTCTAACCACTAGGCTACCTGCCTCTAACCACTAGGCTACCTGCTATAACCACTAGGCTACCTGTCTCTAACCACTAGGCCACCTGCTCTAACCACTAGGCTACCTGTCTCTAACCACTAGGCTACCTGTCTCTAACCACTAGGCTACCTGTCTCTAACCACTAGGCTACCTGTCTCTAACCACTAGGCTACCTGTCTCTAACCACTAGGCTACCTGCTCTAACCACTAGGCTACCTGCTCTAACCACTAGTCTACCTGTCTCTAACCACTAGGCTACCTGTCTCTAACCACTAGGCTACCTGTCTCTAACCACTAGGCTACCTGCTCTAACCACTAGGCTGCCTGCCTCTAACCACTAGGCTACCTGTCTCTAACCACTAGGCTGCCTGCTCCAACCACTAGGCTACCTGTCTCTAACCACTAGGCTGCCTGCCGCCCACTAGGCTACCTGTCTCTAACCACTAGGCTACCTGTCTCTAACCACTAGGCTGCCTGCCGCCCACTAGGCTACCTACTCTAACCACTAGGCTACCTGCTCTAACCACTAGGCTACCTGCCTCTAACCACTAGGCTTCCTGTCTCTAACCACTAGGCTACCTGCCTCATACCACTAGGCTACCTGCCTAAAACCACTAGGCTACCTGCCTCTAACCACTAGGCTACCTGCTCTAACCACTAGGCTACCTGCCTCTAACCACTAGGCTTCCTGTCTCTAACCACTAGGCTACCTGCCTCTAACCACTAGGCTACCTGCCTCTAACCACTAGGCTTCCTGTCTAACCACTAGGCTGCCTGCCGCCCACTAGGCTACCTACTCTAACCACTAGGCTACCTGCTCTAACCACTAGGCTACCTGCCTCTAACCACTAGGCTTCCTGTCTCTAACCACTAGGCTACCTGCCTCTAACCACTAGGCTACCTGCTATAACCACTAGGCTACCTGTCTCTAACCACTAGGCCACCTGCTCTAACCACTAGGCTACCTGTCTCTAACCACTAGGCTACCTGTCTCTAACCACTAGGCTACCTGTCTCTAACCACTAGGCTACCTGTCTCTAACCACTAGGCTACCTGCTCTAACCACTAGGCTACCTGCTCTAACCACTAGTCTACCTGTCTCTAACCACTAGGCTACCTGTCTCTAACCACTAGGCTACCTGTCTCTAACCACTAGGCTACCTGCTCTAACCACTAGGCTACCTGCCTCTAACCACTAGGCTTCCTGCTCTAACCACTAGGCTACCTGTCTCTAACCACTAGGCTGCCTGCTCTAACCACTAGGCTACCTGTCTCTAACCACTAGGCTACCTGTCTCTAACCACTAGGCTACCTGCCTCTAACCACTAGGCTACCTGCTATAACCACTAGGCTACCTGTCTCTAACCACTAGGCCACCTGCTCTAACCACTAGGCTACCTGTCTCTAACCACTAGGCTACCTGCCTCTAACCACTAGGCTACCTGTCTCTAACCACTAGGCTCCCTGTCTCTAACCACTAGGCTACCTGTCTCTAACCACTAGGCTACCTGTCTCTAACCACTAGGCTACCTGCCTCTAACCACTAGGCTACCTGTCTCTAACCACTAGGCTACCTGTCTCTAACCACTAGGCTACCTGTCTCTAACCACTAGGCTACCTGTCTCTAACCACTAGGCTACCTGCTCTAACCACTAGGCTACCTGCTCTAACCACTAGTCTACCTGTCTCTAACCACTAGGCTACCTGTCTCTAACCACTAGGCTACCTGTCTCTAACCACTAGGCTACCTGCTCTAACCACTAGGCTGCCTGCCTCTAACCACTAGGCTACCTGTCTCTAACCACTAGGCTGCCTGCTCCAACCACTAGGCTACCTGTCTCTAACCACTAGGCTGCCTGCCGCCCACTAGGCTACCTGTCTCTAACCACTAGGCTACCTGTCTCTAACCACTAGGCTGCCTGCCGCCCACTAGGCTACCTACTCTAACCACTAGGCTACCTGCTCTAACCACTAGGCTACCTGCCTCTAACCACTAGGCTTCCTGTCTCTAACCACTAGGCTACCTGCCTCATACCACTAGGCTACCTGCCTAAAACCACTAGGCTACCTGCCTCTAACCACTAGGCTACCTGCTCTAACCACTAGGCTACCTGCCTCTAACCACTAGGCTTCCTGTCTCTAACCACTAGGCTACCTGCCTCTAACCACTAGGCTACCTGCCTCTAACCACTAGGCTTCCTGTCTAACCACTAGGCTGCCTGCCGCCCACTAGGCTACCTACTCTAACCACTAGGCTACCTGCTCTAACCACTAGGCTACCTGCCTCTAACCACTAGGCTTCCTGTCTCTAACCACTAGGCTACCTGCCTCTAACCACTAGGCTACCTGCTATAACCACTAGGCTACCTGTCTCTAACCACTAGGCCACCTGCTCTAACCACTAGGCTACCTGTCTCTAACCACTAGGCTACCTGTCTCTAACCACTAGGCTACCTGTCTCTAACCACTAGGCTACCTGTCTCTAACCACTAGGCTACCTGTCTCTAACCACTAGGCTACCTGCTCTAACCACTAGGCTACCTGCTCTAACCACTAGTCTACCTGTCTCTAACCACTAGGCTACCTGTCTCTAACCACTAGGCTACCTGTCTCTAACCACTAGGCTACCTGCTCTAACCACTAGGCTGCCTGCCTCTAACCACTAGGCTACCTGTCTCTAACCACTAGCTGCCTGCTCCAACCACTAGGCTACCTGTCTCTAACCACTAGGCTGCCTGCCGCCCACTAGGCTACCTGTCTCTAACCACTAGGCTACCTGTCTCTAACCACTAGGCTGCCTGCCGCCACTAGGCTACCTACTCTAACCACTAGGCTACCTGCTCTAACCACTAGGCTACCTGCCTCTAACCACTAGGCTTCCTGTCTCTAACCACTAGGCTACCTGCCTCATACCACTAGGCTACCTGCCTAAAACCACTAGGCTACCTGCCTCTAACCACTAGGCTACCTGCTCTAACCACTAGGCTACCTGCCTCTAACCACTAGGCTTCCTGTCTCTAACCACTAGGCTACCTGCCTCTAACCACTAGGCTACCTGCCTCTAACCACTAGGCTTCCTGTCTAACCACTAGGCTGCCTGCCGCCCACTAGGCTACCTACTCTAACCACTAGGCTACCTGCTCTAACCACTAGGCTACCTGCCTCTAACCACTAGGCTTCCTGTCTCTAACCACTAGGCTACCTGCCTCTAACCACTAGGCTACCTGCTCTAACCACTAGGCTACCTGTCTCTAACCACTAGGCTACCTGCTCTAACCACTAGGCTACCTGTCTCTAACCACTAGGCTACCTGTCTCTAACCACTAGGCTACCTGTCTCTAACCACTAGGCTACCTGTCTCTAACCACTAGGCTACCTGCCTCTAACCACTAGGCTACCTGCTCTAACCACTAGGCTACCTGTCTCTAACCACTAGGCTACCTGTCTCTAACCACTAGGCTACCTGTCTCTAACCACTAGGCTACCTGCTCTAACCACTAGGCTACCTGCCTCTAACCACTAGGCTTCCTGCTCTAACCACTAGGCTACCTGTCTCTAACCACTAGGCTACCTGCTCTAACCACTAGGCTACCTGTCTCTAACCACTAGGCTACCTGTCTCTAACCACTAGGCTACCTGCCTCTAACCACTAGGCTACCTGCTCTAACCACTAGGCTACCTGTCTCTAACCACTAGGCTACCTGCTCTAACCACTAGGCTACCTGTCTCTAACCACTAGGCTACCTGTCTCTAACCACTAGGCTACCTGTCTCTAACCACTAGGCTACCTGTCTCTAACCACTAGGCTACCTGTCTCTAACCACTAGGCTACCTGCTCTAACCACTAGGCTACCTGTCTCTAACCACTAGGCTACCTGTCTCTAACCACTAGGCTACCTGTCTCTAACCACTAGGCTACCTGCTCTAACCACTAGGCTACCTGCTCTAACCACTAGGCTACCTGCTCTAACCACTAGGCTACCTGCTCTAACCACTAGGCTACCTGCCTCTAACCACTAGGCTACCTGTCTAACCACTAGGCTACCTGCCTAACCACTAGGCTACCTGCTCTAACCACTAGGCTACCTGCTCTAACCACTAGGCTACCTGTCTCTAACCACTAGGCTACCTGTCTCTAACCACTAGGCTACCTGCCTCTACCACTAGGCTACCTGCTCTAACCACTAGGCTACCTGCTCTAACCACTAGGCTACCTGCTCTAACCACTAGGCTACCTGCTCTAACCACTAGGCTACCTGTCTCTAACCACTAGTCTACCTGCCTCTAACCACTAGGCTACCTGCTCTAACCACTAGGCTACCTGCTCTAACCACTAGGCTACCTGCCTCTAACCACTAGGCTACCTGTCTCTAACCACTAGTCTACCTGCCTCTAACCACTAGGCTACCTGCCTCTAACCACTAGGCTTCCTGTCTCTAACCACTAGGCTACCTGTCTCTAACCACTAGGCTACCTGCCTCTAACCACTAGGCTACCTGCTCTAACCACTAGGCTACCTGTCTCTAACCACTAGGCTACCTGCTCTAACCACTAGGCTACCTGTCTCTAACCACTAGGCTACCTGTCTCTAACCACTAGGCTACCTGCCTCTAACCACTAGGCTACCTGCTATAACCACTAGGCTACCTGTCTCTAACCACTAGGCCACCTGCTCTAACCACTAGGCTACCTGTCTCTAACCACTAGGCTACCTGTCTCTAACCACTAGGCTACCTGTCTCTAACCACTAGGCTACCTGTCTCTAACCACTAGGCTACCTGCTCTAACCACTAGGCTACCTGCTCTAACCACTAGTCTACCTGTCTCTAACCACTAGGCTACCTGTCTCTAACCACTAGGCTACCTGTCTCTAACCACTAGGCTACCTGCTCTAACCACTAGGCTGCCTGCCTCTAACCACTAGGCTACCTGTCTCTAACCACTAGGCTGCCTGCTCCAACCACTAGGCTACCTGTCTCTAACCACTAGGCTGCCTGCCGCCCACTAGGCTACCTGTCTCTAACCACTAGGCTACCTGTCTCTAACCACTAGGCTGCCTGCCGCCCACTAGGCTACCTACTCTAACCACTAGGCTACCTGCTCTAACCACTAGGCTACCTGCCTCTAACCACTAGGCTTCCTGTCTCTAACCACTAGGCTACCTGCCTCATACCACTAGGCTACCTGCCTAAAACCACTAGGCTACCTGCCTCTAACCACTAGGCTACCTGCTCTAACCACTAGGCTACCTGCCTCTAACCACTAGGCTTCCTGTCTCTAACCACTAGGCTACCTGCCTCTAACCACTAGGCTACCTGCCTCTAACCACTAGGCTTCCTGTCTAACCACTAGGCTGCCTGCCGCCCACTAGGCTACCTACTCTAACCACTAGGCTACCTGCTCTAACCACTAGGCTACCTGCCTCTAACCACTAGGCTTCCTGTCTCTAACCACTAGGCTACCTGCCTCTATACCACTAGGCTACCTGCTAAAACCACTAGGCTACCTGCTCTAACCACTAGGCTACCTGCTCTAACCACTAGGCTACCTGCCTCTAACCACTAGGCTACCTGTCTCTAACCACTAGGCTACCTGTCTCTAACCACTAGGCTACCTGCTCTAACCACTAGGCTACCTGCTCTAACCACTAGGCTACCTGTCTCTAACCACTAGGCTACCTGTCTCTAACCACTAGGCTACCTGCCTCTAACCACTAGGCTACCTGCTCTAACCACTAGGCTACCTGTCTCTAACCACTAGGCTACCTGCTCTAACCACTAGGCTACCTGTCTCTAACCACTAGGCTACCTGTCTCTAACCACTAGGCTAACCTGTCTCTAACCACTAGGCTACCTGTCTCTAAACCACTAGGCTACCTGTCTCTAACCACTAGGACCTGTCTCTAACCACTAGGCTACCTGTCTCTAACCACTAGGCTACCTGCTCTAACCACTAGGCTCCCTGTCTCTAACCACTAGGCTACCTGTCTCTAACCACTAGGCTACCTGTCTCTAACCACTAGGCTACCTGTCTCTAACCACTAGGCTACCTGTCTCTAACCACTAGGCTACCTGTCTCTAACCACTAGGCTACCTGTCTCTAACCACTAGGCTACCTGTCTCTAACCACTAGGCTACCTGCTCTAACCACTAGGCTACCTGCTCTAACCACTAGGCTACCTGTCTCTAACCACTAGGCTACCTGTCTCTAACCACTAGCTACCTGTCTCTAACCACTAGGCTACCTGCTCTAACCACTAGGCTACCTGCTCTAACCACTAGGCTACCTGTCTCTAACCACTAGGCTGCCTGCTCCAACCACTAGGCTACCTGTCTCTAACCACTAGGCTGCCTGCCGCTAACCACTAGGCTACCTGTCTCTAACCACTAGGCTACCTGTCTTCTAACCACTAGGCTACCTGCCGCCCACTAGGCTACCTACTCTAACCACTAGGCTACCTGCTCTAACCACTAGGCTACCTGCCTCTAACCACTAGGCTTCCTGTCTCTAACCACTAGGCTACCTGCCTCATACCACTAGGCTACCTGCCTAAACCACTAGGCTACCTGCTCTAACCACTAGGCTACCTGCCTCAACCACTAGGCTACCTGCCTCTAACCACTAGGCTACCTGTCTCTACCCACTAGGCTACCTCCTGCCTCTAACCACTAGGCTACCTGCCTCTAACCACTAGGCTTACCTGTCTAACCACTAGGCTGCCTGCCGCCCACTAGGCTACCTACTCTAACCACTAGGCTACCTGCTCTAACCACTAGGCTACCTGCTCTAACCACTAGGCTTCCTGTCTCTAACCACTAGGCTACCTGCTCAACCACTAGGCTACCTGTCCTAAAAACCACTAGGCTATACCTGCCTCTAACCACTAGGCTACCTGCTCTAACCACTAGGCTACCTGCCTCTAAACCCACTAGGCTACCTGTCTCTAACCACTAGGCTACCTGCCTCTAACCACTAGGCTACCTGTCTCTAACCACTAGGCTACCTGCCTCTAACCACTAGGCTTTCCTGTCTAACCACTAGGCTACCTGTCTCTAACCACTAGGCTCCTGCCTCTAACCCACTAGGCTACCTGCTCTAACCACTAGCTACCTGTCTCTAACCACTAGGCTGCTGCCTCTAACCACTAGGCTACCTGTTTCTAACCACTAGGCTACCTGTCTCTAACCACTAGGCTACCTGTCCTCTAACCACTAGCTACCTGCTCTAACACTAGGCTACCTGTCTCTAACCACTAGGCTACCTGCTCTAACCACTAGGCTACCTGCTCTAAACCACTAGGCTACCTGTCTCTAACCACTAGGCTACCTGTCTCTAACCACTAGGCTACCTGTCTCTAACCACTAGGCTACCTGCTCTAACCACTAGGCTACCTGCTCTAAACCACTAGTCTACCTGGCTCTAACCACTAGGCTACCTGTCTAACCCACTAGGCTACCTGTCTCTAACCACTAGGCTACCTGCTCTAACCACTAGGCTACCTGCCTCTAACCACTAGGCTACCTGTCTCTAACCACTAGGCTTGCCCTGCTCTCCAAACCACTAGGCTACCTGTCTCTAACCACTAGGCTGCTGCCGCCCACTAGGCTACCTGTCTCTAACCACTAGGCTACCTGTCTCTAAACCACTAGGCTGCCTGCCGCCCACTAGGCTACCTACTCTAACCACTAGGCTACCTGCTCTAACCACTAGCTACCTGCCTCTAACCACTAGGCTTCCTGTCTCTAACCACTAGGCTACCTGCCTCATACCACTAGGCTACCTGCTCTAAACCACTAGGCTACCTGCCTCTAACCACTAGGCTCTACCTGTCTCTAACCACTAGGCTACCTGCCTCTAACCACTAGGCTTCCTGTCTCTAACCACTAGGCTACCTGCCTCTAACCACTAGGCTACCTGCTCTAACCACTAGGCTTCCTGTCTAACCACTAGGCTGCCTGCCGCCCACTAGGCTACCTACTCTAAACCACTAGGCTACCTGCTCTAACCACTAGGCTACCTGCCTCTAACCACTAGGCTTCCTGTCTCTAACCACTAGGCTACCTGCCTCTAACCACTAGGCTACCTGCTAAAAACCACTAGGCTACCTGTCTCTAACCACTAGGCTACCTGCTCTAACCACTAGGCTACCTGTCTCTAACCACTAGGCTACCTGTCTCTAACCACTAGGCTACCTGCCTCTAACCACTAGGCTACCTGCCTCTAACCACTAGGCTTCCTGTCTCTAACCACTAGGCTACCTGTCTCTAACCACTAGCTACCTGTCTCTAACCACTAGGCTACCTGTCTCTAACCACTAGGCTACCTGTCTCTAACCACTAGGCTCCTGCTCTAACCACTAGGCTACCTGTCTCTAACCACTAGGCTACCTGTCTCTAACCACTAGGCTACCTGTCTCTAACCACTAGGCTACCTCTAACCACTAGGCTACCTGTCTCTAAACAACTAGGCTACCTGTCTCTAACCACTAGGCTACCTGCTCTAACCACTAGGCTACCTGTCTCTAACCACTAGGCTACCTGCCTAACACTAGGCTACCTGTCCTAACCACTAGGCTACCTGTCTCTAACCACTAGGCTACCGTCTCTAACCACTAGGCTACCCTCCTAAACCACTAGGCTACCGTCTCTAACACTAGGCTACCTGCTCTAACACTAGCTACCTTCTCTAACCACTAGGCTACCTGTCTCTAACACTAGGCTACCTGTCTCTAACCACTAGGCTACACTCTAACCACTAGGCTACCTGTCTCTAACCACTAGGCTACCTGCCTCTAACCACTAGGCTACCTGCTCTAACCACTAGGCTACCTGCTCAACCACTAGGCGTACCTGCTCTAACCACTAGGCTACCGCACCCTGCCTCAACCACTAGGCTACCTTCTCTAACCACTAGGCTACCTGCTCTAACCACTAGGCTACCTGTCTCTAACCACTAGGCTACCTGCTCTAACCACTAGGCTGCTGCCTATAACCACTAGGCTACTGTCTTAACCACTAGGCTTACCTGCTCTAACCACTAGGCTACCTGTCTCTAACCACTANAGAGACAGAGAGAGACAGAGAGGAGGACAGAGAGAGAGAGACAGAGGACAGAGAGAGACAGAGCCAGAGACAGACAGAGAGAGGACAGAGAGAGACAGAGAGAGACAGAGTAGAGACGCGAGAGAGACAGACGAGAAGAAGGAGAGGAGAAAGAGACAGAGAGAGACAGAGATGAGAGAGAGACAGAGAGCACAGAGAGACAGAGAGAGACAGAGAGAGAGAGACAGAGAGGCAGAGAGAGAAGAGAGACAGAGGAGAGAGGACAGAGAGAGAGAGAGACAGAGAGACACAGAGAGAGACAAAAGAAACGTCAACACAGTCCATACATATCAATTAGAATGTATCTCATTACCACCAAGGACTAGCTCCTACAATACATGACCTGAGGAAATGGAGAGTGGTATTACTATTGCCCCTATTGCGGATCCCCCCCCCCCTGGTTCAGAGCAAAGGCCTCTGGTGTGGAATCTGCTTAGTCTGCTGTTCTCACATGTGGTGATTAACAACCTGCTAAGGACTCTTCTCTTCTTTTCATTTGTTATTCCACAGATGATTGGAAGTCAGAGCAAATAGATAATAACCAACGAGAGATGCTCATGCTTCGTTGGATTCATTGATTTGATGTAGTGGATCGGGTTCTGTGGATAATCACTTCCCCCAAGGGGGGTTTATGGGTAAGCTCCTTAAGTTCCCAGCCGGTGGCACGGGGGAAAGGGGGTACAGAGCCCTAACTTCCAGCACTCCGTTTTCTACCGTCTCTGGTCTCTTGGTACGGCCAACCCTGGTTCATTCTATCGTCTCTGGTCTCTTGGTACTCCTGGTCAACCCCGGTTCATTCTACCTCCTCTTGTCTCTTGGTACTCCCGGCCAACCCCGGTTCATTCTATCGTCTCTGGTCTCTTGGTACTCCTGGTCAACCCCGGTTCATTCTATCGTCTCTGGTCTCTTGGTACTCCCGGCCAACCCCGGTTCATTCTACCGTCTCTGGTCTCTTGGTACTCCCCGGCCAACCCCGGTTCATTCTATCGTCTCTGGTCTCTTGGTACTCCCGGCCAACCCCGGTTCATTCTACCGTCTCTGGTCTCTTGGTACTCCCCGGCCAACCCCGGTTCATTCTATCGTCTCTGGTCTCTTGGTACTCCCTGGCCAACCCCGGTTCATTCTACAGTCTCTGGTCTCTTGGTACTCCCCGGCCAATCCCGGTTCATTCTACCGTCTCTGGTCTCTTGGTACTCCCTGGCCAACCCCGGTTCATTCTATCGTCTCTGGTCTCTTGGTACTCCCCGGCCAACCCCGGTTCATTCTACCGTCTCTGGTCTCTTGGTACTCCCCGGCCAACCCCGGTTCATTCTACTGTCTCTGGTCTCTTGGTACTCCCCTGGCCAACCCCGGTTCATTCTATTGTCTCTGGTCTCTTGGTACTCCCCTGGCCAACCCCGGTTCATTCTATTGTCTCTGGTCTCTTGGTACTCCCCGGCCAACCCCGGTTCATTCTATCGTCTCTGGTCTCTTGGTACTCCCGGCCAACCCCTGTTCCCGCTCAGCTGAGTCCAAGCTCCTTTCTGTCCTGTTCCCGCTCAGCTGAGTTCAAGCTCTTTTCTGTCCTGTTCCCGCTCAGCTGAGTCCAAGCTCTTTTCTGTCCTGTTCCCGCTCAGCTGAGTCCAAGCTCTTTTCTGTCCTGGCACTCCATTGGTGGAGTCCCTGGGCAGCTTCAGAAAAATAACTGATACTCTACCTCTTTAAAGTGTATCTTAAATAAACCCCCACCCTCCCCACCTCCCCACCTTACGAACTCTGACCTTGCTGATAACTACTTTATTGAGGACAAATGTAATCAAATCCAATCCAATGTTATTTGTCACATGCGCCTCATACAACAGGTAGTAGACCTCACAGTGAGATGCTGACTTTACAAGCCCTTAACCAACAATGCTTTAAGAAGATTAAGAAAAATAAGTGTTAAGTAAAAAATTTAAAATAGATAGTAAAAGTAACAAATGGTTAGACAGCAGCAGTAAAATATCAAGCGAGGAGGCCATGTACTGACTATGCCTGTGATATGTGGTTGTCGTACCTGTCCCAGCTGTAACACCTGTCCCAACTGTCCCAACTGTTCCAACCCAACTGTTTCTCCTGTCCCAATTATCCCAATTTGTTACACCTGTCCCCCGTCACCTGTCCCAAGTTTCCCACCTGTCCCAACTGTCTACCTGTCCACCGGTTTCACCATTTCCCACCTGTCCCAACTGTCCACATGTCCAAACTGTTCCAACCGTTTACCTGTCCCAACTGTCTCACGTGGCCACCTGTCCCACCAGCCCCGTCTGTCCCAACTGTCTATCTGTCCCACCTGTTCCAACTGTTCCAACTGTTTACCTGTCCTACCTGTCCAAACTGCCACCTGTCCCAACTGCTCCAACCGTCTACCTGTCCACCGGTTTCCACCTGTACCACCTGTACCACCTGTCCCAACTGTCTACCTGTCCCAACTGTCCACATGTCCCAACTGTTCCAACCGTTGCCCTGTCCCAACTATCTTACCTGTTCCACCTGTTTTACCTGTCCCACCAACCCCACCTTTCCCACTTATTTTACCTGTCCCACCTGTTATACCTGTCCCAACTGTCCACATGTCCCAACTGTTCCAACCGTTTACCTGTCCCACCCGTGCACCTGTTCCAACTGTTTAGCTGTCCGACCTGTCCCAACCCCCCACATGTCCCAACTGTTACAACCGTTTACCTGTCCCAACTATCTTACCTGCCCCACCGATTTCATCCTGTCCCACCAGCCCCCCTCCCGCCTGTCCCACTTATTCCACCTGTACCTGTCCCAACTGTCCCAACTGTCCACCTGTTCCAACTGTCCCAACTGTCATACCTGTCCCAACTGTCTTATCTGTCCACCTATTCCAACTGTTCCAAGTGACCACCTGTCCCACTCGTCCCAACTGTCCCAACTCTCCACCTGTTCTAACTGTTCTACCTGTCCCAACCGACCACATGTCCCAACTCTTCCAATCATGTACCTGTCCCCACTGTCTCAACCGTCCCACCTGTTTTACCTGTCCCACCAGCCCCAAATGTACCTGTCCCAACTGTTCCACTTGCCCCAACTGTCCCACCAGCCCCACCTTTCCCCACCTGTCCAAACTGTCCCAACTGTCCAACCTGTCCCACCTGGTCCAACTGTCCTACCTGTCCCAACTGTCCCACTTGCCCCAACTGTAAGTCTCTCTGGATGAGAGCTAAATGAATAAAATGTAAAACCTAGATTATCATCACAGGCTTTTGGGAGAAGTTTTTGAAGGAAGTAGAAACGTCCCCCATGAATTTGAGGTGGACTACAACAGAGGGGCGGCAGGGTAGCCTAGTGGTTAGAGCGTTGGACTAGTAACCGGAAGGTTGCAAGTTCAAATCCCGAGCTGACAAGGTACAAATCTGTCGTTCTGCCCCTGAACAACCCACTGTTCCTAGGCCGTCATTGAAAATAAGAATTTGTTCTTAACTGACTTGCCTGGTTAAATAAAGGTAAAAAAAAAATGTTTAGATACGTCAAACAAGATAAATGTGGTGAAACTTTAGTGATGTATACTTTTATTTTAAAACCCCCTTTTTCTAAATTAATTATTAAATTAATAAATTACATTAGAAATGTCCTTGAGAAACAAGGGGTATCCGAAGCCACACATCTCATTCAACTGTTTTATTCCTGTCGGTTGCTCAAAGATGAACAAAAATAACAAATCGTCACGGAAATTGGTTCCCACGGAAACATGTCACCTCCCCCCCCCCCCCCCCCCCTCAAGCTGCTGGGGCAGATGCTAAATACAAGGGTATCCCCCCTGCTCCCATCAACACCACCCCCTTAACCCTGAATCTTGTGGTCCTCATAAGGATAGGTAAACCAAACACACACACACACACACACACCACACACACACACACACACACACACACACACACACACACACTGAACACACACACACGCGCACACACACACACACACGCGCACACACACACGCGCACACACCGAACACACACACACACCGAACACACACACACACACCAAACACACACACACACACACACACACACCACACACACACACACCGAACACACCACACACACACACACACACACGCGCACACACACGCGCACACACCGAACACACAGACACACACCACACACACACACACACGCACACACACGCGCACACACCGAACACACATACACACCACACACACACACACACACACTTTAGGGGCTGTGGCCTTTGTCTGTCACTAATTGAGGACCCTGCTTAATTTAATAGGGTTTTTAATTGTGGTTAAATGATAGGGTTTTTGATGGTGGTTGAATGGTAGCTGGTGCTGTGGGTTAAATGCATCTTAATCAGAGTCACTAATCCTGTGATTAACAGAAACAGACGAGGTGTGAGGAGCTGTGAGGAGCTGTGAGGAGAGGTCGTTAATTGAGAGGCTGCTGCTCTGCTCCCTGTGCTCGGGAGAGGAGAGACGAGGAGGTGGGGTTGGGGGGAGAGATGGAGAGGAGAGAGGAGGAGATGGGGCTGGGGGAGAGATGGAGAGGAGAGAGGAGGAGATGGGGTTGGGGGAGAGATGGAGAGATGAGAGGAGAGAGGAGGAGATGGGGCTGGGGGAGAGATGGAGAGGAGAGAGGAGGAGATGGGGTTGGGGGGAGAGATGGAGAGATGAGAGGAGAGAGGAGGAGATGGGGCTGGGGGAGAGATGGAGAGGAGAGAGGAGGACATGGGGCTGGGTGAGAGATGGAGAGATGAGAGGACAGAGGAGGACATGGGGCTGGGGGAGAGATGGAGAAGAGAGAGGAGGAGATCTGGCTGGGGGAGAGATGGAGAGATAGAGAGGAGGAGATGGGGCTGGGGGAGAGAAGGAGAGGAGAGAGGAAGAGATGGGGCTGGATGGAGAGGAAGAGATGGGGCTGGATGGAAAGATGGAGAGGAAGAGATGGGGCTGGGGAAGAGATGGAGAGGAAGAGATGGGGCTGAGTGGGGTGATGGAGAGGAGAGAGGAGGAGATGGTGCTGGATGGAGAGAGGAAGAGATGGGGCTGGGGGGAGATGGAGAGGAAGAGATGGGGCTGGATGGAGAGAAGGAGAGGAGGAGATGGGGCTGGTTGGAGAGAGGAAGAGATGGTGCTGGATGGAGAGCTGGAGAGGAGAGAGGAAGAGATGGGGCTGGATGGAGAGATGGAGAGGAAGAGATGGGGCTGGATGGAGAGATGGAGGGAGAGGAGAGAGGAGGAGATGGGGATGGAGGTAGAGATGGAGGGAGAGAGGAGAGAGGATGAGATGGGGATGGAGGGAGAGAGGAGAGAGGAGGAGCCCATCTCCTGCTCAGCCCCTCTCTCCCTCCATCCCCATGATGGAGGGAGAGAGGAGGGGATGGGGATGGAGGGAGAGAGGAGAGAGAAGGAGATGGGGATGGAGGGAGCGTGGTAGTCTCCTCCATATCCCTGTATCTGACCGTGGTAGTCTCCTCCATATCTCTGTGTCTGACCGTGGTAGTCTCCTCCATATCTCTGTATCTGACCGTGGTAGTCTCCTCCATATCTCTGTATCTGACCTTGGTAGTCTCCTCCATATCTCTGTATCTGACCTTGGTAGTCTCCTCCATATCTCTGTATCTGACCTTGGTAGTCTCCTCCATATCTCTGTATCTGACCGTGGTAGTCTCCTCCATATCTCTGTATCTGACCGTGGTAGTCTCCTCCATATCCCTGTATCTGATCTTGGTAGTCTCCTCCATATCTCTGTATCTGACCTTGGTAGCTCAGTCTCCTCCATATCTCTGTATCTGACCTTGGTAGCTCAGTCTCCTCCATATCTCTGTATCTGACCGTGGTAGTCTCCTCCATATCTCTGTATCTGACCTTGGTAGTTTCCTCCATATCTCTGTGTCTGACCTTGGTAGCTCAGTCTCCTCCATATCTCTGTATCTGACCTTGGTAGTCTCCTCCGTATCTCTGTATCTGACCGTGGTAGTCTCCTCCATATCTCTGTATCTGACCGTGGTAGTCTCCTCCATATCTCTGTATCTGACCGTGGTAGTCTCCTCCATATCTCTGTGTCTGACCTTGGTAGCTCAGTCTCCTCCATATCCCTGTATCTGACCTTGGTAGTCTCCTCCGTATCTCTGTATCTGACCGTGGTAGTCTCCTCCATATCTCTGTATCTGACCTTGGTAGTCTCCTCCATATCCCTGTATCTGACCGTGGTAGTCTCCTCCATATCTCTGTATCTGACCGTGGTAGCTCAGTCTCCTCCATATCTCTGTATCTGACCTTGGTAGCTCAGTCTCCTCCATATCTCTGTATCTGACCTTGGTCGCCTCCTCAATTCCTTTGATGAAGACAACATCATATAGAAAACAACTTTAGATGTAAATAGAAAACTGCTGAGAGGAGAATGTCCCCTGGGAGAGAAGGCAGATTGGTATAGTCTCACAGAACTCCAACCCAAATCAACCCCTCTTCTCCTCCTTCTTGCCCCATATGTTTCCTCTCCTCCGTCTGCTTGCTCTCTCCTCCTCTCTATCACATTTCTTTCCTCGCTGTATATTTTAGCACCTTTTCCCCTAAAGCTCGTCCTCTCTCCTGTGATCTGCTCCACACTTCAGGATAAATAGGAGCCGAGGAGGAATTAGAAAAGCTAGCGACTGCTGAAAAATAACCTGACGCTTTTTATTGATCTGATATTATTAATGATGGGTTCATCGTCCCTTGTAGAGATGTTGTTGAGGTTTTGTTTTTACACATCTTTAGAGGTTCCTCATTCATTAGATAATAAAGAGCCATAGACCCATCCCACTTCTTGTCATAATGGACCGAGAATTGGGTCACAAAGGCTCTGAAGCAGCAGTTCTCAGAAAAAACAAGGGGTCGCGACCCCACGTGGAGTCGCCTGGTATGAAAATGAGGTTGCGCAATAATTTCCCAAATCCCCCCCCAAAAAATACAAAATAAAAAAATATGCGTACAAATATATATATTTATTATAATATCATCTTTCTATGTCAAAATCATTGAACTGTGATTAACCTTAAAAATAGAACTAAAATGTATTACAATCTAAAAGATACATTTCAACCAGCCGTTAGATCAGGGGAAAGGCCGCACTTAAACATTCATTGCACTTGAATCATTCCCACGGTGAAAGGTTAGGACCCTCTAAGAAAGGTTAGGACCCTCTATGAAAGGTTAGGATCCTCTATGAAAGGTTAGGACCCTCTAAGAAAGGTTAGGACCCTCTAAGAAAGGTTAGGACCCTCTATGAAAGGTTAGGACCCTCTATGAAAGGTTAGGACCCTATGAAAGGTTAGGACCCTCTATGAAAGGTTAGGACCCTCTATGAAAGGTTAGGACCCTCTATGAAAGGTTAGGATCCTCTATGAAAGGTTAGGACCCTCTATGAAAGGTTAGGATCCTCTATGAAAGGTTAGGACCCTCTAAGAAAGGTTAGGACCCTCTAAGAAAGGTTAGGACCCTCTATGAAAGGTTAGGACCCTCTATGAAAGGTTAGGACCCTCTATGAAAGGTTAGGACCCTCTATGAAAGGTTAGGACCCTCTATGAAAGGTTAGGATCCTCTATGAAAGGTTAGGACCCTCTATGAAAGGTTAGGATCCTCTATGAAAGGTTAGGACCCTCTAAGAAAGGTTAGGACCCTCTAAGAAAGGTTAGGACCCTCTATGAAAGGTTAGGACCCTCTATGAAAGGTTAGGACCCTCTAAGAAAGGTTAGGACCCTCTAAGAAAGGTTAGGACCCTCTATGAAAGGTTAGGACCCTCTATGAAAGGTTAGGACCCTATGAAAGGTTAGGACCCTCTAAGAAAGGTTAGGACCCTCTATGAAAGGTTAGGACCCTCTATGAAAGGTTAGGACCCTCTATGAAAGGTTAGGACCCTCTAAGAAAGGTTAGGACCCTCTATGAAAGGTTAGGACCCTCTAAGAAAGGTTAGGACCCTCTATGAAAGGTTAGGACCCTCTATGAAAGGTTAGGACCCTCTATGAAAGGTTAGGACCCTCTAAGAAAGGTTAGGACCCTCTATGAAAGGTTAGGACCCTCTATGAAAGGTTAGGACCCTCTATGAAAGGTTAGAACCCTCTAATAAAGGTTAGGACCCTCTATGAAAGGTTAGGACCCTCTATGAAAGGTTAGGACCCTCTAAGAAAGGTTAGGACCCTCTATGAAAGGTTAGGACCCTCTAAGAAAGGTTAGGACCCTCTATGAAAGGTTAGGACCCTCTATGAAAGGTTAGGACCCTCTATGAAAGGTTAGGACCCTCTAAGAAAGGTTAGGACCCTCTATGAAAGGTTAGGACCCTCTAAGAAAGGTTAGGACCCTCTATGCTATGAAACCACACACTATTGAATCATTCCCAAGGTGAAAGGTTAGGACCCTCTATGCTATGAAACCATACACTATTGAATCAGTCCCAAGGTGAAAGGTTAGGACCCTCTATGAAAGGTTAGGACCCTCTATGAAAGGTTAGGACCCTCTAAGAAAGGTTAGGACCCTCTATGCAATGAAACCACACACTATTGAATCATTCCCAAGGTGAAAGGTTAGGACCCTCTATGCAATGAAACCATACACTATTGAATCATTCCCAAGGTGAAAGGTTAGGACCCTCTATGCTATGAAACCATACACTATTGAATCAGTCCCAAGGTGAAAGGTTAGGACCCTCTATGAAAGGTTAGGACCCTCTATGCTATGAAACCACACACTATTGAATCATTCCCAAGGTGAAAGGTTAGGACCCTCTATGAAAGGTTAGGACCCTCTATGCTATGAAACCACACACTATTGAATCATTCCCAAGGTGAAAGGTTAGGACCCTCTATGAAAGGTTAGGACCCTCTATGAAAGGTTAGGACCCTCTAAGAAAGGTTAGGACCCTCTATGAAAGGTTAGGACCCTCTATGAAAGGTTAGGACCCTCTATGCTATGAAACCACACACTATTGAATCATTCCCAAGGTGAAAGGTTAGGACCCTCTATGAAAGGTTAGGACCCTCTATGAAAGGTTAGGACCCTCTAAGAAAGGTTGGGACCCTCTATGAAAGGTTAGGACCCTCTATGAAAGGTTAGGACCCTCTATGCTATGAAACCACACACTATTGAATCATTCCCAAGGTGAAAGGTTAGGACCCTCTATGCTATGAAACCATACACTATTGAATCATTCCCACGGTGAAAGGTGTTGTGTAGTGACTTTGCTGGTATTCACCCCCCCCCCCCCCAAAAAAAAATGACCCCACCAAGATTGACATGCTAGAATCCCCCACTGAGCATGACAATGCTCTATTTCACACCCAGGCTTGGTTGTTATCGAGGGGGAGTGTTGGAAAAAAAATACATTGAGAGAGGAGCTGTTGTTATTCACAATTGATGAAGAAAAAAAATGACTTGGTTATTAAATCAAATGTTTCTCCTTGCCTTTGTAGCAGACATATTTGGGAAACTGAAGGAACTGAGCGTGAGCATGCAGAGGAAGTACATTCTACAGGTCATTGACCGAATCAGTGGACTCAGAGGAAGTACATTCTACAGATCATTGACCGAATCAGTGGACTCAGAGGAAGTACATTCTACAGATCATTGACCGAATCAGTGGACTCAGAGGAAGTACATTCTACAGATCATTGACCGAATCAGTGGACTCAGAGGAAGTACATTCTACAGATCATTGACCGAATCAGTGGACTCAGAGGAAGTACATTCTACAGATCATTGACCGAATCAGTGGACTCAGAGGAAGTACATTCTACAGATCATTGACCGAATCAGTGGACTCAGAGGAAGTACATTCTACAGATCATTGACCGAATCAGTGGACTCAGAGGAAATACATTCTACAGATCATTGACCGAATCAGTGGACTCAGAGGAAGTACATTCTACAGGTCATTGACCGAATCAGTGGACTCAGGAAGTACATTCTACAGATCATTGACCGAATCAGTGGACTCAGAGGAAGGAATTCTTGTCGGAGAGAGTCTTTCAAAAGCAAACTACGCCCCCTTCCAGTGGTGGAAAAAGTCATCAATGCTCTGAAGCCCTACTCTGAAGCCCTGCGCTGAAGCCTTGCTCTGAAGCCCTGCTCTGAAGCCCTGCTCTAAAGCCCTGCTCTGAAGCCCTGAACTGAAGCCCTGCTCTAAAGCCCTGCTCTGAAGCCCTGCTCTGAAGCCCTGCTCTGAAGCCCTGATGTGAAGCCCAGCTCTGAAGCCCTGCTCTAAAGCCTTGATCTGAAGCCCTGCTCTAAAGCCCTGCTCTGAAGCTCTGCTCTGAAGCACTGCTCTAAAGCCCTGCTCGAAAGCCCTGCTCTAAAGCCCCGCTCTGAAGCCCTGCTCTGAAGCCCTGCTCTAAAGCCCCGCTCTGAAGCCCTGCTCTGAAGCCCTGATCTAAAGCCCTGCTCTGAAGCCCTCAGTCACGGAAGGGGTTTTATGCTTCACATTTGTCAGTGTACCTTTACTACACAGAAGATTAGAAATCAGTCAGCAGTCCGTCCAAGTCTACTTCTGATAAGCTTCCCAGCAAAGCATTGACAACATTCAAGCAACCCAGAAAAGTGTTAAAAATAGCCCATATTAACATATGCAGCCTAAGAAAAAAGGTTAATGAAGTCAATAACTTGCTTGTAACAGATGACATTCATACTCTGACTCTCTCTGAAACCCACTTAGATAATACCTTTGATGATACAGTGGAAGCAATACATGGTTATAACATCTACAGAAGAGACAGAAATGCCAAAGGTGGTGTTGCTGTTTATATTCAGAACCACATTCCTGTAAAGATTAGAGAGGATCTCATGTTAAATACTGTTGAAGTAATAGGCTACAGGTTCATCTGCCTCACCTAAAGCCTATTCTGGTGGGAAGCTGCTATAGACCTCCAAGTAATGGCTCAGTTCAGTAATGGCCAAGTTCAGTATCTGGATAATGTTAAATACTGTTGAATACCTTTATTTATTTAACCAGGCAAGTCAGTTAAGAACACATTCTTATTTTCAATGACTGCCTGGGAACAGTGGGGTTAACTGCCTGTTCAGGGGCAGAACGACAGATTTGTACCTTGTCAGCTCGGGGGATTGAACTCGCAACCTTCCGGTTACTAGTCCAACGCTCTAACCACTAGGCTACGCTGTCGCCCCAGGGCAGAATACGACTACAGCTTCATCAAGACTAGCATTATACTTTTGAATTCCCGTAAAGTGTGTGTGGAAGAGGTGAAAACAATGATTGTCGTCTATCAGCAATGACAAGCCACCGGGGTCTGACAACCTGCATGTAAAATGACTGAGGACAATAGAGGACGATATGGCCCCTCCTATTGGCCATATCTTTAAGTTAAGCCTACTAGAAAAGTAATTCTGCTACCCAAGAATAGTAAAGCCCCCTTTACTGGCTCAAATAGCCGACCAATCAGCTTGTTACCAACAACTTAGAAAACTATTGACCAGATACAATGCTATTTTAACAGTAAACGAATTGACAACAGACTTTCAGCACGTTTATAGAGATGGACATTCAACAAACACAGACAGCACTTACACAAATCACTGATGATTGGCTGAGAGAAATTGATGATTTAAAAAAAAGACTGTCGGAGCTGTTTTGTTAGACTTCAGTGATGCTTTTAACATTATCGATCATAGTCTGCTGCTGTAAAAAATATACTGTGTGTGTTATGGCTTTACACCCCCTGCTATAATGTGGATAAAGAGTTACCTGTCTAACAGAACACAGAGGGTGTTCTTTAATGGAAGCCTCTCCAACATTAATCCAGAGAGAATCAGGAATTCCCCAGGGCAGCTGTCTAGGCCCCTTTCAATCTTTACTAACGACATGCCACTGGCTTTGAGTGTGTCTATGTATGGGAATGACTCAACATTTTACACGTCAGCTACCACAGCGACTGAAATGACTGCAGTTAGTTTCAGAATGGGTGGCAAGGAATAAGTTTGTCCTAAATACTTCTAAAACTAAAAGCTTTGTATTTGGGACAAATCATTCTCTAAACCCTAAAACTCAAATAAATCTTGTAATGAATCATGTGGAAATTGAACAAGTAGAGTTGACTAAACTGTTTGGAGTAACCCTTGATTTGTAAACTGTCATGTTCAAAACATATTGATACAACAGTAGCTAGGATGGGGAGAAGTCTGTCCATAATAAAGAGCTGCTCTACCTTCTTAACAACACTATCAACAAGGCAGGTCCTACAGGCCCTAGTTTCTACCTTCTTAACAACACTATCAACAAGGCAGGTCCTACAGGCCCTAGTTTCTACCTTCTTAACAACACTATCAACAAGGCAGGTCCTACAGGCCCTAGTTTCTACCTTCTTAACAACACTATCAACAAGGCAGGTCCTACAGGCTATCAACAAGGCAGGTCCTACAGGCTATCAACAAGGCAGGTCCTACAGGCTATCAACAAGGCAGGTCCTACAGGCCCTAGTTTTGTCTCTCCTGGACTACTGTTCAGTCATGTGGTCAGCTGCCACAAAGATGGACTTACGAAAAGTACAATTGGCTCAGAACAGGCCAACACGGCTGGACCTTAAAAGTACAGAGCTAATATTAATGACATGCACGTCAATCTCTCACGGCTCAAAGTGGAAGAGAGATTGACTTCATCACTACTTGTTTTTGTAAGAAGTGTTGACAAACTGAATCTACAGAGCTGTCTGTTTAAACTAGTAACACACAGCTCAGACACCCATCCCATACCACATAAGACATGCCACCAGTCTCGTCACAGTCCCCAAGTCCAGAACAGACTATGGGAGGCACACAGTCCCCAAGTCCAGAACAGACTATGGGAGGCACACAGTCCCCAAGTCCAGAACAGACTATGGGAGGCACACAGTCCCCAAGTCCAGAACAGACTATGGGAGGCACACAGTCCCCAAGTCCAGAACAGACTATGGGAGGCACACAGTCCCCAAGTCCAGAACAGACTATGGGAGGCACACAGTCCCCAAGTCCAGAACAGACTATGGGAGGCACACAGACTTGCCTTGACAGCAGCTAATGGAGATCCCTAATGAATACAACAAAAATACCAAAAAATAAAATATTTATTCGTTATTTTACCAGGTAAGTCGACTGAGAACACGTTCTCATTTGCAGCAACAACCTGGGGAATAGTTACAGGGGAGAGGAGGGGGATGAATGAGCCAATTGTAAACTGGGGATTATTAGGTGACCGTGATGGTTTGAGGGCCAGATTGGGAATATTAGCCAGGACACCGGGGTTAACACCCCTACTCTTACGATAAGTGCCATGGGATCTTTAATGACCTCAGAGAGTCAGGACACCCATTTATCATCCCATCTGAAAGACAGCACCCTACACAGGGCAGTGTCCCCAATCACTGCCCTGGGGTATTGGGATATTTTCTTTAGACCAGAGGGAAGAGTGCCTCCTACTGGCCCTCCAACACCCCTTCCAGCAGCATCTGTTCTCTCATTCAGGGACTGACCAGGACCAACCCTGCTTAGCTTCAGAAGCAAGCCAGCAGTGGTATGCTGCAGGCATACAATACCTCTGGACTGCTCTCATTCTCCAGTATAGAACGGACAACAACGGACAACAACAGCAACACACTGTAATACATCCTCTTATCACAAATCCTGTCTAGTGACAATCGGAGCACTCAGGACAGGACGCTGTCTAAGCTTTGACACACTCTCTCTAGAAGAGTCAATAGACCTGATGTCATCTTCGTTTCTCACTTGGCTGAGACGAGGGGAGGGGGGGGGGGACGGTGGTGTTGTGAGTGGGGCACACAGAGTGTTGGTTGGATGAGTAGGGTTCACAGAGGAGTCAGGGGGCACATAGAGGCACTGTGATGTGACAAGTACACCACTGTCTATTCAGGGGCACTCTCAGCCAAGACCCTGGCACCAATATCACCAGGCAACGTGTTAAACATTGAAGGCCCATAACAGCACAAGATTACCTGTCACTCAGGGCCAAGCAGGGGCAGAGACAGACTGCTGTCACTATCTCTTCCCTATCCTTCCCTCAGCATGGGCTGAACAGAGCTAGGTGGTAGAGCCGCAGATCCTGGTGGTAGAGTCACAGAGCTAGGCTGTAGAGTCACAGAGCTAGGCTGTAGAGCCACAGAGCTAGGTGGTAGAGTCGCAGAGCCTGGTGGTAGAGTCACAGAGCTAGGCTGTAGAGTTGCAGAGCTAGGCTATAGAGTCACAGAGCTAGGCTGTAGAGTCACAGAGCTAGGCTGTAGAGTCACAGAGCTAGGCTGTAGAGCCACAGAACTAGGTGGTAGAGTCGCAGAGCTAGGTGGTAGAGTCGCAGAGCTAGGCTGTAGAGTCACTGAGCTAGGCTGTAGAGTCACAGAGCTAGGCTGTAGAGCCACAGAGCTAGGTGGTAGAGTCGCAGAGCTAGGTGGTAGAGCCACAGAGCTAGGCTGTAGAGTCGCAGAGCTAGGCTGTAGAGTCGCAGAGCTAGGTGGTAGAGTCACAGAGCTAGGCTGTAGAGCCACAGAGCTAGGCTGTAGAGTCACAGAGCTAGGCTGTAGAGTCACATAGCTAGGCTGTAGAGCCACAGAGCTAGGCTGTAGAGCCACAGAGCTAGGCTGTAGAGTCACAGAGCTAGGCTGTAGAGTCACAGAGCTAGGCTGTAGAGCCACAGAGCTAGACTGTAGAGTCACAGAGCTAGGCTGTAGAGTCACAGAGCTAGACTGTAGAGTCACAGAGCTAGGCTGTAGAGTCACAGAGCTAGGCTGTAAAGCCACAGAGCTAGACTGTAGAGTCACAGAGCTAGGCTGTAGAGTCAGCTAGGCTGTAGAGCCACAGAGCTAGGCTATAGAGCCACAGAGCTAGGCTGTAGAGTCACAGAGCTAGGCTATAGAGCCACAGAGCTAGGCTATAGAGCCACAGAGCTGGGCTGTAGAGTCAAAGAGCTAGGCTGTAAAGCCACAGAGCTAGGCTGTAGAGTCACAGAAGATTCTAGACTGCTGGTGAATGAACATTCCACCCAGAGAAAATAAGACAGAAAAGTGCTTGAAAATATTTATAACGTTGAATATTTGGTATAAACTGAACAACTTGGTCCTTCTCCTGAAGCTACCTTTCCAGGTTGAGGATTCGTTTTGAGCAAGATGTCACCGCTATCTGGAGGCACTGACTTGACACCGAAAATTTTCGGAAACTCAAGACCTCGGATACCTGTGTCAACACCTGCTACCAACTAGCCAGCTAGCTAGCTATCTGGCTAGGTTACAATGGAGCTCACTTCGCCTGGAATAGCTAACTAATGTTCCCTAGCGCTCTACAAGCCGTGTTTATTACACTCATGTCTGGGACAATATTGACAATCAGGAGTTCCAATGTGGCAATTGTTTGCTAGCGATTACAGCAATGAGATGGCTATGCTTAGCAAACAAAACTAAATTCTGAGCGAACTTACGGGGAAAACGCAAATTGGAATTTTCTCAGGCCTAATGGATGTTTCTTCGTCTTGTCACCTGTCCCTATCCGAATGGCGAGAAAAAGATTGTTGGGGCTGTTTGTTAGACGTCAGTGCAGCATTTGACATTATTGGTCATAGTCTGCTGCTGGTTAAAAGGATGTGTTATGGCTTTATACCCCCTGCTATAACGTGGATAAAGAGTTACCTGTCTAACAGAACACAGAGGGTGTTCTTTAATGGAAGCCTCTCCAACATTAATCCAGGTAGAATCAGGAATTCCCCAGGGCAGCTGTCTAGGCCCCTTACTTTTTTCAATTTTTACTAACGGCATGCCACTGGCTTTGAGCCAATGTGTCTACGTGACTCAACACTCGACACGTCAGCTACTACAGAAACTCAAATCACTGCAACACAACAAAGAGCTGAAGTTAGTTTCAGAATGGGTGGCCTAAGGTCCTAAATATTTCAAAAACTAAAAGCATTGTATTTGGGACAAATCATTCACTAAACCTTAAACCTCAACTAAATCTTGTAATGAATAATATGGAAATTGAGCCAGTTGAGATGACTAAACTGCTTGGAGTAACCCTGGTTTGTAAACAGTCATGTTCAAAAGATATTGATGCAGTAGTAGCTAAGATGGGGAGAAGTCTGTCCATAATAAAACGCTGCTCTGCCTTCTTAACAAAACTATCAACAAGGCAGGTCCTACAGGCCCTAGTTTCTACCTTCTTAACAACACTATCACCAAGGCAGCTCCTACAGGCTCTAGTTTCTACTTTCTTAACAGCACTATCAACAAGGCAGGTCCTACAGGCCCTAGTTTCTACCTTCTTAACAACACTATCAACAAGGCAGGTCCTACAGGCCCTAGTTTCTACCTTAACAGCACTATCAACAAGGCAGGTCCTACAGGCCCTAGTTTTGTGGCACCTGGACTGGTGTGGTCAGGTGCCACAAAGAGGGACTTAGGAAAATTGGCTGAGAGCAGGGCAGCACGGCTGGCCCTTAAATGTACACAGAGAGCTAATATTAATAATATGCATGTCAATCTCTCCTGGCTGAAAGTGGAGGAGAGATCGACTTCATCACTACTTGTATTTATGAGAGGTATTGACATGTTGAATACACCGAGCTGTCTGTTTGACCTACTGGCACACAGCTCGGACACCCATGCATATCCCACAGGACATACCACCAGAGGTCTGTTTAAACTACTAACACACAGCTCAGACACCCATACATACCCCACAAGACATGCCACCAGAGGTCTGTTTAAACTACTAACACACAGCTCGGACACCCATGCATATCCCACAGAACATACCACCAGAGGTCTGTTTAAACTACTAACACACAGCTCGGACACCCATGCATATCCCACAGGACATACCACCAGAGGTCTGTTTAAACTACTAACACACAGCTCGGACACCCATACATACCCCACAAGACATACCACCAGAGGTCTGTTTAAACTACTAACACACAGCTCGGACACCCATGCATATCCCACAGGACATACCACCAGAGGTCTGTTTAAACTACTAACACACAGCTCGGACACCCATGCATATCCCACAGGACATACCACCAGAGGTCTGTTTAAACTACTAACACACAGCTCGGACACCCATGCATATCCCACAGGACATACCACCAGAGGTCTGTTTAAACTACTAACACACAGCTCGGACACCCATACATACCCCACAAGACATACCACCAGAGGTCTGTTTAAACTACTAACACACAGCTCGGACACCCATGCATATCCCACAGGACATACCACCAGAGGTCTGTTTAAACTACTAACACACAGCTCGGACACCCATGCATATCCCACAGGACATACCACCAGAGGTCTGTTTAAACTACTAACACACAGCTCGGACACCCATGCATATCCCACAGGACATACCACCAGAGGTCTGTTTAAACTACTAACACACAGCTCGGACACCCATGCATATCCCACAGGACATACCACCAGAGGTCTGTTTAAACTACTAACACACAGCTCGGACACCCATGCATATCCCACAGGACATACCACCAGAGGTCTGTTTAAACTACTAACACACAGCTCGGACACCCATACATACCCCACAGGACATACCACCAGAGGTCTCTTCACAGTCTTCAAGTCCAGAACAGACTATGAGAGGCCCACAGTACTACATAGAGCCATGACTCCATGGAACTCTATTCCACAGTACTACATAGAGCCATGACTACATGGAACTCTATTCCACAGTACTACATAGAGCCATGACTACATGGAACTCTATTCCACAGTACTACATAGAGCCATGACTCCATGGAACTCTATTCCACAGTACTACATAGAGCCATGACTCCATGGAACTCTATTACACAGTACTACATAGAGCCATGACTCCATGGAACTCTATTCCACAGTACTACATAGAGCCATGACTACATGGAACTCTATTCCACAGTACTACATAGAGCCATGACTACATGGAACTCTATTCCACAGTACTACATAGAGCCATGACTCCATGGAACTCTATTCCACAGTACTACATAGAGCCATGACTCCATGGAACTCTATTCCACAGTACTACATAGAGCCATGACTCCATGGAACTCTATTCCACAGTACTACATAGAGCCATGACTCCATGGAACTCTATTCCACAGTACTACATAGAGCCATGACTCCATGGAACTCTATTCCACAGTACTACATAGAGCCATGACTACATGGAACTCTATTCCACAGTACTACATAGAGCCATGACTACATGGAACTCTATTCCACAGTACTACATAGAGCCATGACTCCATGGAACTCTATTCCACAGTACTACATAGAGCCATGACTCCATGGAACTCTATTCCACAGTACTACATAGAGCCATGACTACATGGAACTCTATTCCACAGTACTACATAGAGCCATGACTCCATGGAACTCTATTCCACAGTACTACATAGAGCCATGACTACATGGAACTCTATTCCACAGTACTACATAGAGCCATGACTCCATGGAACACTATTCCACAGTACTACATAGAGCCATGACTACATGGAACTCTATTCCACAGTACTACATAGAGCCATGACAACATGGAACTCTATTCCACAGTACTACATAGAGCCATGACTACATGGAACTCTATTCCACAGTACTACATAGAGCCATGACTACATGGAACTCTATTCCACAGTACTACATAGAGCCATGACTACATGGAACTCTATTCCACAGTACTACATAGAGCCATGACTCCATGGAACTCTATTCCACAGTACTACATAGAGCCATGACTCCATGGAACTCTATTCCACAGTACTACATAGAGCCATGACTACATGGAACTCTATTCCACAGTACTACATAGAGCCATGACTACATGGAACTCTATTCCACAGTACTACATAGAGCCATGACTCCATGGAACTCTATTCCACAGTACTACATAGAGCCATGACTACATGGAACTCTATTCCACAGTACTACATAGAGCCATGACTCCATGGAACTCTATTCCACAGTACTACATAGAGCCATGACTACATGGAACTCTATTCCACAGTACTACATAGAGCCATGACTACATGGAACTCTATTCCACAGTACTACATAGAGCCATGACTACATGGAACTCTATTCCACAGTACTACATAGAGCCATGACTACATGGAACTCTATTCCACAGTACTACATAGAGCCATGACTCCATGGAACTCTATTCCACAGTACTACATAGAGACATGACTCCATGGAACTCTATTCCACAGTAATACATAGAGCCATGACTACATGGAACTCTATTCCACAGTACTACATAGAGCCATGACTACATGGAACTCTATTCCACAGTACTACATAGAGCCATGACTCCATGGAACACTATTCCACAGTACTACATAGAGCCATGACTACATGGAACTCTATTCCACAGTACTACATAGAGCCATGACAACATGGAACTCTATTCCACAGTACTACATAGAGCCATGACTACATGGAACTCTATTCCACAGTACTACATAGAGCCATGACTACATGGAACTCTATTCCACAGTACTACATAGAGCCATGACTACATGGAACTCTATTCCACAGTACTACATAGAGCCATGACTCCATGGAACTCTATTCCACAGTACTACATAGAGCCATGACTCCATGGAACTCTATTCCACAGTACTACATAGAGCCATGACTACATGGAACTCTATTCCACAGTACTACATAGAGCCATGACTACATGGAACTCTATTCCACAGTACTACATAGAGCCATGACTCCATGGAACTCTATTCCACAGTACTACATAGAGCCATGACTACATGGAACTCTATTCCACAGTACTACATAGAGCCATGACTCCATGGAACTCTATTCCACAGTACTACATAGAGCCATGACTACATGGAACTCTATTCCACAGTACTACATAGAGCCATGACTACATGGAACTCTATTCCACAGTACTACATAGAGCCATGACTACATGGAACTCTATTCCACAGTACTACATAGAGCCATGACTACATGGAACTCTATTCCACAGTACTACATAGAGCCATGACTCCATGGAACTCTATTCCACAGTACTACATAGAGACATGACTCCATGGAACTCTATTCCACAGTAATACATAGAGCCATGACTACATGGAACTCTATTCCACAGTACTACATAGAGCCATGACTACATGGAACTCTATTCCACAGTACTACATAGAGCCATGACTCCATGGAACTCTATTCCACAGTACTACATAGAGCCATGACTACATGGAACTCTATTCCACAGTACTACATAGAGCCATGACTACATGGAACACTATTCCACAGTACTACATAGAGCCATGACTCCATGGAACTCTATTCCACAGTACTACATAGAGCCATGACTCCATGGAACTCTATTCCACAGTACTACATAGAGCCATGACTACATGGAACACTATTCCACAGTACTACATAGAGCCATGACTACATGGAACTCTATTCCACAGTACTACATAGAGCCATGACTCCATGGAACTCTATTCCACAGTACTACATAGAGCCATGACTCCATGGAACTCTATTCCACAGTACTACATAGAGCCATGACTCCATGGAACTCTATTCCACAGTACTACATAGAGCCATGACTCCATGGAACTCTATTCCACAGTACTACATAGAGCCATGACAACATGGAACTCTATTCCACAGTACTACATAGAGCCATGACTACATGGAACTCTATTCCACAGTACTACATAGAGCCATGACTCCATGGAACTCTATTCCACAGTACTACATAGAGCCATGACTCCATGGAACTCTATTCCACAGTACTACATAGAGCAATGACAACATGGAACTCTATTCCACAGTACTACATAGAGCCATGACTCCATGGAACTCTATTCCACAGTACTACATAGAGCCATGACTCCATGGAACTCTATTCCACAGTACTACATAGAGCCATGACTCCATGGAACTCTATTCCACAGTACTACATAGAGCCATGACTACATGGAACTCTATTCCACAGTACTACATAGAGCCATGACTCCATGGAACTCTATTCCACAGTACTACATAGAGCCATGACTACATGGAACTCTATTCCACAGTACTACATAGAGCCATGACAACATGGAACTCTATTCCACAGTACTACATAGAGCCATGACTCCATGGAACTCTATTCCACAGTACTACATAGAGCCATGACTACATGGAACACTATTCCACAGTACTACATAGAGCCATGACTACATGGAACTCTATTCCACAGTACTACATAGAGCCATGACTACATGGAACTCTATTCCACAGTACTACATAGAGCCATGACTCCATGGAACTATATTCCACAGTACTACATAGAGCCATGACTACATGGAACTCTATTCCACAGTACTACATAGAGCCATGACTCCATGGAACTCTATTCCACAGTACTACATAGAGCCATGACTCCATGGAACTCTATTCCACAGTACTACATAGAGCCATGACTCCATGGAACTCTATTCCACAGTACTACATAGAGCCATGACTACATGGAACTCTATTCCACAGTACTACATAGAGCCATGACTCCATGGAACTCTATTCCACAGTACTACATAGAGCCATGACTCCATGGAACTCTATTCCACAGTACTACATAGAGCCATGACTCCATGGAACTCTATTCCACAGTACTACATAGAGCCATGACTCCATGGAACTCTATTCCACAGTACTACATAGAGCCATGACTCCATGGAACTCTATTCCACAGTACTACATAGAGCCATGACTCCATGGAACTCTATTCCACAGTACTACATAGAGCCATGACTCCATGGAACTCTATTCCACAGTACTACATAGAGCCATGACTACATGGAACTCTATTCCACAGTACTACATAGAGCCATGACTACATGGAACTCTATTCCACAGTACTACATAGAGCCATGACTACATGGAACTCTATTCCACAGTACTACATAGAGCCATGACTCCATGGAACTCTATTCCACAGTACTACATAGAGCCATGACTACATGGAACTCTATTCCACAGTACTACATAGAGCCATGACTCCATGGAACTCTATTCCACAGTACTACATAGAGCCATGACTACATGGAACTCTATTCCACAGTACTACATAGAGCCATGACTACATGGAACTCTATTCCACAGTACTACATAGAGCCATGACTACATGGAACTCTATTCCACAGTACTACATAGAGCCATGACTCCATGGAACTCTATTCCACAGTACTACATAGAGCCATGACTACATGGAACTCTATTCCACAGTACTACATAGAGCCATGACTCCATGGAACTCTATTCCACAGTACTACATAGAGCCATGACTACATGGAACTCTATTCCACAGTACTACATAGAGCCATGACTACATGGAACTCTATTCCACAGTACTACATAGAGCCATGACTACATGGAACTCTATTCCACAGTACTACATAGAGCCATGACTACATGGAACTCTATTCCACATCAAGCAAAAACAAATCAAAATACCCCTTTACGGAACAGCAGGGACTGTGACGCAACACAAACGTAGGCACAGACGCATGTATACGAACACACGATAACATACACACTATACACACACGTTCACATTAAAATTGTATAACTGTCATGATTTTTCTGGACCTCAGGATGAGCATCTGCTGCCTTGGCAGGAACTAATGATGATCCATAATAAATACAAATACAAATACAGAACTAGGCTGTAGAGTCACAGAGCTAGGCTGTAGAGTCACAGAGCTAGGCTGTAGCCACAGAGTTAGGCTGTAGAGTCACAGAGCTAGGCTGTAGAGTCACAGAGCTAGGCTGTAGAGTCACAGAGCTAGGCTGTAGAGTCACAGAGCTAGGCTATAGAGTCACAGAGCTAGGCTGTAGAGTCGCAGAGCTAGGCTGTAGAGTCACAGAGCTAGACTGTAGAGTCACAGAGCTAGGCTGTAGCCACAGTTAGGCTGTAGAGTCACAGAGCTAGGCTGTAGAGTCACAGAGCTAGACTGTAGAGTCACAGAGCTAGGCTGTAGAGTCACAGAGCTAGGCTGTAGAGTCACAGAGCTAGGATGTAGCCACAGAGTTAGGCTGTAGAGTCACAGAGCTAGGCTGTAGAGTCACAGAGTTAGACTGTAGAGTCACAGAGCTAGGCTGTAGAGTCACAGAGCTAGGCTGTAGAGTCACAGAGCTAGGCTGTAGAGTCATAGAGCTAGACTGTAGAGTCACAGAGCTAGGCTGTAGAGTCACAGAGCTAGGCTGTAGAGTCATAGAGCTAGACTGTAGAGTCACAGAGCTAGGCTGTAGAGTCACAGAGCTAGGCTGTAGAGTCACAGAGCTAGGCTGTAGCCACAGAGTTAGGCTGTAGAGTCACAGAGCTAGGCTGTAGAGTCACAGAGCTAGGCTGTAGAGTCACAGAGCTAGGCTGTAGCCATAGAGTTAGGCTGTAGAGTCACAGAGCTAGGCTGTAGAGTCACAGAGATAGACTGTAGAGTCACAGAGCTAGGCTGTAGAGTCACAGGGCTAGGCTGTAGCCACAGAGTTAGGCTGTAGAGTCACAGAGCTAGGCTGTAGAGTCGCAGAGCTAGGCTATAGAGTCACAGAGCTAGGCTGTAGAGTCGCAGAGCTAGGCTGTAGAGTCACAGAGCTAGACTGTAGAGTCACAGAGCTAGGCTGTAGCCACAGAGTTAGGCTGTAGAGTCACAGAGCTAGGCTGTAGAGTCACAGAGCTAGACTGTAGAGTCACAGAGCTAGGCTGTAGAGTCACAGAGCTAGGCTGTAGAGTCGCAGAGCTAGGCTGTAGAGTCACAGAGCTAGGCTGTAGCCACAGAGTTAGGCTGTAGAGTCACAGAGCTAGGCTGTAGAGTCACAGAGTTAGACTGTAGAGTCACAGAGCTAGGCTGTAGAGTCACAAAGCTAGGCTGTAGAGTCACAGAGCTAGGCTTAGAGTCATAGAGCTAGACTGTAGAGTCACAGAGCTAGGCTGTAGAGTCACAGAGCTAGGTTGTAGAGTCACAGAGCTAGGCTGTAGAGTCACAGAGCTAGACTGTAGAGTCACAGAGCTAGGCTGTAGAGTCACAGAGCTAGGCTGTAGAGTCGCAGAGCTAGGCTGTAGAGTCACAGAGCTAGGCTGTAGCCACAGAGTTAGGCTGTAGAGTCACAGAGCTAGGCTGTAGAGTCACAGAGTTAGACTGTAGAGTCACAGAGCTAGGCTGTAGAGTCACAAAGCTAGGCTGTAGAGTCACAGAGCTAGGCTGTAGAGTCATAGAGCTAGACTGTAGAGTCACAGAGCTAGGCTGTAGAGTCACAGAGCTAGGCTGTAGAGTCACAGAGCTAGGCTGTAGAGTCACAGAGCTAGACTGTAGAGTCACAGAGCTAGGCTGTAGAGTCACAGAGCTAGGCTGTAGAGTCACAGAGCTAGGCTGTATAGAGCCACATAGAAAGAGAGCCACTATCAAGTCAACTA